>NC_045605.1:75840811-76140962 GCF_009762305.2 Zalophus californianus
TTGCAAATGTGAGACTTTTGCTTGCAGTTTTTCTTAAACCTCTGTGCCTTCATACATGCTGTTCCCTGCTTGCCCTTGTCTCTAGGTGGTCTTGAAAGTGCTTACTTATCTTTTAAAACTCAGCTCCACTGTCACTTTTACTACAAAGCCTTTTAGGATTGTCCTTTGCAAAATGGGTCAAGGCTGTGCTCCACTAACGTGGAATAATCGTGGCATAGTTGGTATGCCACCACATTTATTATTTAAATACTTAGTCCTCCTGCTAGATTCATAACTCCTTCCTAGTGTGGGGGAATGCCTTTTTTTTTTTTTTGTACCTACAGTTCCTAGAATAACTCCTGGAACTTAGATACCATTAATTGTCTGTGGAAACAGGGGAGAGAGGGAGGGAGGGAATATGATTCCCCAGCAAGGTAAGGGAACTATATAGTGCTGGAAAATAAACACATTACAGTGAAGGAAGAAGAGCTTAAGACATAGAGTCAGAGCACACAGGCTTAAATTCCAATTTTCCTACTCACAGTCTGTGACTTTGGACCAAAGGTTAACCCTTGGTCTTTTAATAAAATTACAAGAGTGTTAAGATTAAATGAAATAATATACATAAAAGCACAGGACACATGGTAGTTCCTCAAAGATTTAATTATTGAATATCAGTTGAATATAGATTAATTACCTTTTAAAATTCTGAACAAAATAAAGCACACTTGGTAAAGACTGACTTTAGAATTTCTGCGTATCAGGATAATTTTCTTGTAAACATCAATTTATCTTTGTACTGCTAAAGCGATGGCAACAGCAAATTTTCTCATTGATAGCATGCCTCCCAAACAGCTAATGTTATATACTGACTTTCCCTGCCAGAATTAATTTTAAGGGGTGAGACATTTTTTTAAGTCTCTTTAGTCCATGAAAGTACATTGTCCTCATAAAAATCCCCAGGCTTAGAAGTAAAGCAGAAGCCCCTAGTTAAGCAATTAACCATAAAAACAGAAAACTGATCAGAAGCACAGTGAATTGTATTGGCAGAGTGCCTTTCTACACAGCAGAAACCCATTTCATCCCTAGCTATAATGGGCATCTTGAAGAGGGGCCCATTTTTGTCAAACTGCTCTTAGAGTATGTTTCCTAAAGACTCCTGTGGTCAATCAGCTGTGCTTGCCAAAGAAGGAGACAGCCTCCCTTTCCCCCTCCTTCTTTTCATACACTGCCTCTAGCACCCATACCAAGAAGATGCCTGCAGGAAAAGAGAGCAGGAAAAGGAGATATGCATTTAATAACATCATCTTAGTGGGACCTGCCACTTACTACCTCTGACCCTCCTCTTCAGTTCCCGTGTAGTTAACCTCTCCCACTCTTTTATACCTTCACACGGCATGCTCAGCTTCTTGCTCTGTACATTAGGAACACTAGTCTCTCTCCTTCTCTCTCTGATGTTCTCTGTTCTCCTCATTCTTACCCATCCTTGAAGACCCTTCCCTAGCTTCACCCTAACTGTGGAGCCTCTCCTGATGACTGTGGCCTGCATCTTGTACTCCCTCCCTAAAACTTTCTCCTGAGTTTACATTCATACCGATCAATTAACACCATAATCAAGTCAATCTTACTCTTTTATCACTTACTACACCCCACCATTGCATCGTAAGCCTGTTGTGGCTTATCCTGTGCTTTATGCTATTTGGGTACTCTAAGAAAAATTCCATTTCAGCACATGGGTAGGCACTCCGAAAATGACTGATTTTTCACCAATTGGAGAATCTCCCATCACTCCCCTTTGAAGGATCAATAACAATCCTTGACCAGAGTTAGACCTCACATGAATACAAACATACTACATACATATATAAATTTGCCATGAAAAAAGCAAAGCGTAGATTATAGAATATCTGTGTTCAAATCTACATTCTGTCACTTACTAGATTTGTAGCCTTGAAAAAATTAGTATTAACCTTGGTTTTCCTGTCTTAAATGAGAAACTAGTACCTGCCAAGAAGCCATGTCCATCACTGTGCAATGAAGATAATAATAGTACCTACCTCATAAGTTTAATGGTGAAGATTTAATGAGAAAATGGAATAACATGAAAGATTTCAGAGTTGTGTTGAGCACATAAGGGTCCAAGAATTTTGTTGTTATTATTATGATTAATAAGTGTGGAATATGACTAAACCACCTGACATACTACTTGGCACATGATAGATCCTTACTAAATGGTAATTCCCCATCTTCTGCTGCTCTCTTCCTAAAATGTTCCCTTTCCTTCTAAAATTTTGAGAAGTCCAGTAGGTTTTCACAGTCAGTTTGTGAGTGATCTTAGTCAATCTTTCCACATCATTTTCTCAGCAGGAAAATAACATTATTGACCTTTCTTAATAAGCTGAAGACTAATTCCACAATGCTGGAGAAAGATAGCATGCCAAATGAGGTCCATCCATTTGTTCTATAATGTTGATAGAAGAACTAATACCAGACATCTTTCCAGCACTTGAAGTATAACAGTGAATGAGACAGACAAACATCCTATAGGTATTAAGTTTACATTAAGTGAGAAAAACAGTAATCAAATAATCAGAATAGTGATTTCAGGTATTGACAAAGTTAATGAGGAAGAGAAACAAGGCAATGTGTCCTGTGTGACTAGAGAGAGTATGGTAAACAAGATATGGTGATCATGGAAGCCCTTCCCGGGAAGGTGGCTTTGAGCCTGAATGATGAGAAGGACACATACGTGCAAGGACCTAAGAAAATAGTGGCTCAAGGAGGGAAAAACAGTGCAAAACCCCGGAGGCAAGAAAAAGTGTTGAGGTCAACATTATTGGTATAATGATAAGGAACAAGTCAAAGATGACAGTGATCACACTCCATGAATATATAAGGTTTGGGTATATTTTTCATCAAGCTTTGAGTTCTGGCTATGAACCTACTCCTAGCCAGGTATGTGTTAGTTCACACTGTGCATTTTGCAAGCTCACCATTCATGGCATGATACCAAATGATTTCTATTAGAGAGCTGAACATCAAGCTCTTCTTTTTATAGCCAGTCTTTCTCCTCTTGGACAGAATGCTGTAAGCCCTCACTTCCTTATTCAGCAAGATTCCCCACCCAAGACCTTATTTTCTGAATTATATCAATAATCATTTTTCTATGATGGCCCATCATATTTGGAATCTAATTGAGCAGTGTTTTTACAGCTGATTAAACTTTTCACTCTGCTGTATCTTATATAATATGTCAATAGTTTTGTCTACATTAATAACCTCCAAAGCGGAGGTGCCATAATTAAGCATCTTGTTTTGACAGAATTGTTACAGTACTGGTACTTAGAAGGAGGAAAAAAATAAGGAGTAAAAAGCAATTTATTTTCCTACTGTTTAATGTTTATGTGTGGAGTAGATGCTAAATAACTGTATTTTAGATGCTCTGCAAATAAGTGGATTGGAATTGCCTGCTGTAATATTTTATGTTATCAGTCCAAAGTGGCACTTATAATATCATGATGCAACTAACTTTCCGTCTGAAAAAAAATAAAAGGCCTTGTTCAAAGCCAAGGTCTAAAAAATATTAGTGAAAATTGTAGCCATGTAACATTTATTGATTTGTTAGTACATGGGTGAAGAACTCAGTTAAAACAAAAATTATGGATAACATACTATGGTTAAGGCACCACACCAGATACTATAAGGGATTAAGAAGAATTAACCATAGATCTTTCTTTCTCTGGGAGCCCAGAGTACAGAAGATGTAAGATATAAACCGGAAGGATTATAAACCATTGACCAGAAAGTGATTTCTTATAAGAAAGGTTAAAATAAAATATTATGATAGTTTTGAGTCAACATTGATTAGGTTTCATAGGAAGCATGGCATTTGAACAGAACATTTATTGAGAAACTTACTTTGTTCATCATAAACAAAAGCATAGAGGCCGGAAAATACAAAGAAGAATGGAATACTGGAAGTAATTTTGTAGGACTATGCTGAACAATTCACTAGTAGAATAATGTGAAATGAGTGTGGAAAAGAGGATGGAATTTTTAAATGGGGATCTGTTAGGTGAACAGAGAGGGAGGTGTGTAACCAGCCTCTTGGCTTGCAGTCCACAAACCTTCCAGGTGGGCAGCATTATTCTGACAAATCTGCTTTCCTTCCTTCCTTCCTTCCTTCTCTACCTCCTTCCCTTCCTTCCTTCCTTTCTTATATTCATTCCTTTGATATAAAGCCTTCTTTCCACCTACGTGCTCATTTAAGTAATATGTGAGAGAAGCATCATCCCTGGTGATGGTGTCTCGTGGTGCTTAGTATTATTTAGATTCTAGTGAGAAATACAGAAAAAAAACTTAATCATGAAATAATGAAATCTATAGCATAAGTTATGATAAGCATTATTAAGGAAACAAAAAAAGGGGGGAGATTAGTAAGTGATACCTGCCTTAGAAAGGATACTAGGGAAAAGTTTTTCTGACTATGTGGCATGTAAGCTAAGACTTCTTAAAAATAAAAAGATGCTAGCTCTTCAAAGAGGAGAAAGGGAAATTCCAAGAAAAGAGAATAATCTTTGCACAGTCCTTGAGGAAGGTAAGAATGTAGTCTGTTCAGACCACAGGAAGATAAAGGAAGGGCTGGAAAGAAGTGAATGGGGAAAGAGGAGGGGGGGCAGATTATGCAATACTTTATTTATTTATTTTTTCCATTACAGAAAGTACTTCTGTATGTACATTTATTTTTACATTGTAGAGGAAGTTACAAGGTCTTAAAAACGGTATATAAATGAACACAGTGCATATAAGCCATCCAGAATGAAAGAACATGTACTTAATGAAAATTATCATTTCTGTAACACGAACACCTATATCCTAATCCTTTTTGAACCAAAGAGCAACTGCAACCATCACACACAGAGCAAGTACTGGTACATTAGTGGTACAAAAACACCTTCTTTGATGCAATCACTGAATCATTGTGGGAAAAAAAAAATCATCCTGACATCTGGATACTAAATAAAAAAGCTGGGGGGCTAAATAAACAGGTAACTCACTCTACTTCCTTTCCTGTTTCCAACTTCTTGAAATTCAAACTTATAAAAAAAATTGAACATACAAAACCCTATAACTACTATCCCTTCGGTAACTTCAAAAAGGTAGTTTCAAGCAACTTTAAAGCTTGAGCTCCTTCTGGATTTCCCAAAGTGTTTCTGCACTCTTCTTCAGACAAGCCTGTTCTTCAGTAGTCAGCTTTACCTTTACAAGGTCTCTCCCAAAATACATGGAACACTGAGGAATACTTCTTCGTTTATTCTATAGAGACCCTTAATTATGGTGGAAACCGGATGCACTCTTCTAAGATTCTTCAAAATACTTTCTGTTAAATCAGCTACAGATGGGCCAGTGGCCCAAGAAGTATAACCTTTCATTTTAATAATCTCATAGGCACTAGCAATCACATCTTTGTGGACATTTTTCCACTGCTCAGAATCTTGATCAGTTCCTATATCTGAGTTCAAATTCTTCAGAGGGACACCAGAGATGTTCACTCCACTCCACACAGGAACACTCGAGTCTCCATGCTCTCCAAGGACCCACCCATGACAGCTTTCAGAGTGGATACCAAGCTTCTGCCCAATCAAGAAACGGAAACGGGCAGTGTCCAGATTACAACCACTTCCAATAACACGGTTTTGGGGAAATTCACTCAACTTCCAGGTCACATAAGTTAATATATCCACTGGATTGGAAACAACAATCATTTTGCAGCGAGGGCTATACTGGGTGATGCTGGAAATCATTAATTTAAAGATGTCCACATTTCACTGGACTAAATTAAGGCATGTCTCCCCTTTTTCCTGGCGTGCCCCTGCTGTGATGACCACGAGGCTGGAGTTTGCAGTGACAAGGTAATCTTTGCTGGACACAACAGTCGGCATTTTCAAGAAAGGGCTGCCCTGTTGAAGATCCATGGTCTCACCCTTCAGTTTGTCTTCATTAACATCCACAAGGGCAAGTTCATTGGTCAAGCCCCTTAACAGGATGCTGATAACACAGGCCATGCCAACTGATCCGGTTCCTATAATGGAGAACTTGTTGTGATGAACGGCCTCCTTGGAAGTGAAATTCTTGATAAGCTCACACTTGGACATCTTGGTTGCCATCTTGGACACGGGGGTGACCGCCCAGGTGCCCGTGAGCGGGAGGTGCAATACTTTAAATTGGGTTCTACACGCAATGGGAAATCAGTTACTGGCGCATTATTACACTTCTCTGGCTGCTAGGAGAAGAGTAGGTCAGTAGGAGTGAGGTTAAGAGTGAAATTAGGGAGACCAGCTAAAAGGCTCTAGTCCAAACAAGAGATGATAGTGTTCTGTAGTACCTCTAGTGTATTATTTTCAGCAGGGTTGGCAAAGCTGATTGAGAGAAATGGAAAGATTTGAGATATTTGGGAAATAAAGTCAACAGATGATGATGGGTTGATTTGGGAAGAGAAGAAAAAGGAAGATCAACCAGTTGTCATCTTCACCCGAAGCTATGTAATTTCAATTAATTCAATGCTTTTGGTTGAATTATAAGAATAAGAACAAAAAGAGTATATCTAGGTAAGTCCATTATTTTTATTTCTGCCTCTAGTTTGCCAAAACCTCCTCCTGTTTTATGTTTGTGTTCACATATATAATGTGAAAATAGTATTAATGCATTTTTTCTACTAATTATGAAAAAAACACCTATAAAACAATTTTCAGTAGAGTTACTTACTGCTTAAATCCTATTTCAGGAGGGATTGGTGCCAAATACTCTAAATAGTAATATCAATTCTTAAAATGGTTTTGTTGTAGAGACATAGCTTTTGTCATGATTTGGTCTAGAGAAGTTGGTACATTCAACAGATTCTCATAAAATATCAGAATGGCCAATGATATAGCCTGAAATATATTTTTAGATTGCATATTGGGAATAGCTGCTCTTATAAGCAAAATGGGTAGGCTGGGTAAGCACAATTAGAAACTGGAGAGTGGGCTTATCTAAAGTCATTAAACTCTGAGGACATGAGAAAATGAGGAGAAGATGAAACTTGCACTAGTTAAGAATTAGGAGTGTCCCATGTAGCTATTAATAGAAACCCTGAGAGCAATCGTGAAAAGAGACACATCAGTAAAATGAAAATGACTGTTGAAAACCACACCCAGATTATAATTGCAGCTTATATAAACTGGTCAGTGTTGCAGACTTCGTATTGATATTGAAACTGCAAAATCCAAACACAAATAATCATGGTGACCATTTCTTAAAATTCAGATTTTGGAGTTTGAAAATCTCCAATAATTTTAAAAATCCATGCTTTACAAAGTTGTGAATGCCTTTTAGTTTTACATATTTTCATATCTGTGATCTCAGATAAAATGTGTACCTCAGATACCTACCTATGAGAAGTCTAATAAAAGAGAAATTTCTTCCTCAGATTTCCAAATGTGAAGATGTAGTACAGAAATATTGAGCATAACTCGGCACCTATGTGGTTCAGTCAGTTAAGCGTCTGATTCTTGATTTTAGCTCAGGTCATGATCTCAGAGTCCTAGGATCAAACCCCGTGTCAGGCTTGCACTCAGCAAGGAGTCTGCTTGAGGATTCTCTGTCTTCCTCTCCCTCTGCCCCTCCCCCACTCTCTTTCTCTCTCTCCCTCTGTGAAATAAATAAATCTTAAAGAAAGAAACAGACCATGTTGCTCTGAATAATATCAAGCTAAAATAATATTTATTTTGGTCATAAAATAAATATTAATATTGGAGGAAGCATTAGTCATAATACACTCATAAAATCATATTAACTAGGCATTATTTGTCCAAATTATCTGAATAAATATGGAACTTCTGATTTCAAAAGCACGGACTTGATGATCAATGAATCCAAGTAATTTGGGAATAGCTCGTTAAAATCCACAGCTAGTTATCACTGAAGTTTGCCACAGTTTGAATTTTACTTGTAATATATTTTTTAAGATATATACTTTCTCAAAGTATAAACCCCAAACCATAGATATCATGCAAGTACAAGTAAAATTTGATCCTGTATGACCTCCTATTTTCAGGTTCAGACATGCTCTACACAATGGGCCAGGTCTTTGTGAATTGTTATTCAGCCACCGACTTAGGTAGGGGCAGGTTTTAAACTCTCCAGTTATTGTCCTTTGCCTGGAAACTCTGAGTGGAAAATATTTCTATCCCTTTGGATGGCAATCAAACTACCAACTTGTTGAGGGTCACCACCCTGACCCCTCTGTCACCTTCCTACCGTGTACAGGTGCATAAAGAGACACAACTTCCGAGTCACTACTTTTTCATCTCCATTCACACTTTTATAAGATCAGTCCTGTGGTGCAGCATTCAGAGTGAAATGTTTATCAGTGCCACTAACAATGAAGTATTAATAAAATAAAAAAGAACAAGCATTGCACCAGGAGAAAGATCAACCACCTGCCCTGGCCTCAGCTATAGTATGTCTTAGGCCTTAGTCTCTGGGATACAACCATGACATCTAACCCAACTCCAGCTTTATTACACTCCATACAATAATCTGCATTCAATGCCCTCAGTTTCTTCTTAGAAAATATCACAATAGGCATCTTTTAAAATAAGTGATTTTATTTCTAAACCTTGGACTCACCAGCACTCTGCTCTCAAGGATGGAGAACCTGAGGGCTGCCTTCAGAGGCAATCATCCTGAGAACTTAGAAGTTTTGTATTTCCATCCAGGCTCTAGAAACTCCCTTCTCATCAGCCTCCAGATAATTCTAGTCATCATTTCTCAAAGTATGAGAGGATGTGCACAGCATAATCTCGTACAATGGTCTTTAGAAAGAAAACAAACAAATAAAAAAGGATTCTAGGATTCAGTAAGATTGCTACATATTATAGTTTTTACCTCCCACTTTGGAAATCCTTTATGCATGTTAGCCTACTGAAATTCTACAATAGAAAAACCTTGAACTTTAAAACCCCTTGTTTTCCAGAGATACTCAACTAAGAAATCTCTATTTTGGGAATACCCACCAACATCTTTCTAGATCTAGAATTCTGGAAAATATGTTTTGGAAAGTCTTGTTATCTCATTTATTATAATTTCAATTTTTATATGTCTGATTTTTAAATCACTATGGTATACATGAAGGCTGCTCACCAATACCTCCCATTCTCCTTTCAGGTCCAATGGGGATTTTACCTCCCCTCCCTTTTTAATTTAGGCATGGCCATATGACCGCTAAAATTTATGAAATGTGATCAGAAATGTGTTGTTTTGAGGCAGAAGCATTTAATTCCTGGTGTGAGTCCATCCAGAGTGCTCCCAACGATGCTATGAAGAAGTCATTATCATTCCTATATTGCGAATGACAAATCTAATTTTCAGAAAAGGCTAAGACAGGATTCTAATTTGTATATTGTAAATCCCGTGCTTTTTCTACCACACCTTGCTGCCTGAAGTTGATATTCATATCACATTAAGATGCACCTATCATCTTCCAAAATGAAATGTTATCCCTTTAATGAATTTATTTTTGCAGCCATTATTCATGTGAAATTCAGGACACTACTCCACCTAAAGTTATGGTTTTATTAGTATAAGTGGCATGAGTTTAAAGCAATGTTACTTATTTTTCCACAAAAACTAGATATCTATGCATGTCTTCCTTTGAGTTAATGCAAATATAATGAAATCTAATATTCTCCAATATTCCTAAAGCTGTTCAAACCATGCTAATTAATAGGGTAGACGACATCAAGATGTCTTCTTTCTCTTTTACAGCATTAGATGAATAGTCAGGAGATTTGGATTCCTGTTCTGTTTTTTTCCTCTAGATTTCTTTATGTGTTTGGGAAAGTCATTAAACTTTTTAAGTTGTATTATCCTCATTTCTAAGATAAGGATAGTAACATCTGCTTTGCAAGCCTCACAGGTTATTTTTTACTTATACACTCAGGAAAAGTAAGTGAGATTGCATAAATTAAAAAAAAAAAACAACACCATTTTATACCAAAAAGGACACTGGAAATGCTCAGTATTGTTAGTATGCTCTTCCAACCACTTTGTTTCTTTATGTTAGTCTCATGCAAAACATTTATCATAATCATTTTCCTTCTCTTCTATATAACAACCAAGAAAAGTTAAAATTGCCCATCATTTCCAATAACACTGCCAATATCCTAAACTCTGAACACTAGATAAACTCCACTGCTCATTTCTCATGCCTGAATCCTAGAAACCAAGCACCGCTGGTGAAATCCATGTAACAAAATAGATTTTTTTAAAAGATTTTATTTATTTACTTGACAGAGAGAGACAGAGCAAGAGAGGGAACACAAGCAGGGGGAGTGGGAGAGGGAGAAGCAGGCCTCCCGCTGAGCAGGGAGCCTGATGCGATGCGGGGCTCGATCCCAGGACCCTGGGATCATGGCCTGAGCCGAAGGCAGATGCTTAATGACTGAGCCACCCAGGCACCCCAACAAAATACATTTGAATCATAAAATGCATAATCATCATTCTCAGTTGGGTCTTTAACACCGCACCCCAAACTTAACATTTCTCTTACATTCTCCCCAAACATTTTAAACATTACCAAGTCTCCTAAAACTCTGCTATCCCCACTGAAACCATCCAACCAAGTGTACATATATGCCTGTGTCCAGCAGATAACCTCCTTTTCACTTTCCAGAGATTTTTTTCAGCATAAGTGTGTTGAGTGCCTATTAAACACTAGGCATTGTTTTAGGTACTGAGAATATAGTGATTCAATAGACATATAACATTCTTGGTTTCCTAATCTTAGGATCTAAAGCAAAAGACAGAATAAACATACGAACTGATTTCAAATAGATAAGTATATGAATGATTAAATTAAGTAATAGAAGAATAGACAGATACAGATTGACCAGTATGATAAATTCAGGTAGTGATGTTATAAAGACAGTAGAACAAGGTAATAAGATGGTGACAAGGATATCTTATACACAGTGATCAATAAAAACCCTTCTGAGGAGGAGTCACTTGAGCAATGAGGCAGAGAATACTGGTTACTTATCCCAATATCAGTTCTCTCTTCTTAACAACAGAGCTCCAATTCTTAGTGGGTACATGGTCACCAAGGAAAAGTAACACATTTCCTGTACTCTCCTACAGCTAGGTGTCACTGTATAACCAAGTTGCAGCCAGTGAGCGCTAAGAAGTGCCCTGTGTTGCTATTGCAAGTTCTTAAAAGGGTGGGGATGAGCCCTTCTTTCCTGCTTCCTCCATCCTACCTCCTAGAATTTGTTGTAATTGCAATGAAAAAATGTTGGTGAGGTAGGGAGAAAAGTCTGGGAATCTGCCCAGATTTGCATTTGAGAAAGAACACTGGTTGCTCTCTGGAGAATGGACCATGGGGAACGGTTTAGAAGCAGGGTAACTGGTTAGGACACTATTATAATCACCCAAGAGCAAGATGATGGTAGGTAGGACAGATGCAGAGGAAATGGTAAAAATGGCCATATTTTGCATATCTTTTTGAAGAGAAGCCAACAGATTTCCTATTAGCTGATGTGGAGAGCAGCAAATGAGAATTAGATGCATTAAGGATAACTTCTATATTGCTGGCCGGGCCAACAATTGTGGTGAATTGTGGTGCCATTTACAATAAAGACTGGGGACAAAGCCAGTCTGAAGGAAGGACCAAAATTCTATTCAGATGCGCGTGTGAAGCCTGGTGTGTCTATTAGGCATCCAAATGGGGATGTTGAGAAGATATTTGAACCTATGAATCTGGAGTACTGGAGGGTAAAATGAGACCAGAAATATAAATCAGGGAGTTCTCAATATACAGGTGGTATTTAAGCTAGCAGGACAGATGACATCAATTAAAGAAAGAGTACAGATTGAGAAGGGCAGGAGGCTGTAGAGCATGTGGCAGTGCATGGTCTTTTAGAGTCCAAGCAGAGTGAGGGACGCTGACGAAGAAACTGAGGAGAAATCTATCAGGTATGGGAAGGAAACCAGGAGGAAGTAGAAACACAGGGTTAGGGAAGAAAGGATATCGAATGCTGCTGAGAGGCTAAATAGAGGAAAAAAGATAATTCATCATGGGTTTGGCAAAATGGAGATCACAACCCTGGTAAAAGTTATTCCAGTTACTCCGTGGGAACAAAAACCTTCTTGGAATGGAGAACTGGGCGGAGGGGGGGGTGGGGGGCCATAGGATATGTCTTCTGTGAAGAGGGGCAAGGAAATTCAGCAGTAGAAAGATAGGTTATAAAGGGAGAATTGTCTTTTGTTTGTTTTTTGTATAATTTTTGTATTTTTTAAGATTGGGAAATACTTTTTAAAAATGTTGTCTCGGACGCCTGGGTGGCTCAGATGGTTAAGCGTCTGCCTTCGGCTCAGGTCATGATCCCAGGGTCCTGGGATGGAGTCCCGCATCGGGCTCCCTGCTCCTTGGGAGCCTGCTTCTCCTGCTTCTCTCTCTCTCTCTCTCTCCCTCTCTCTCTCTCTCTCCCTCTCTCTCTCTCCTCCTCTGTCTCTCATGAATAAATAAATAAAATCTTTAAAAAAATAAAAAATAAAAAATAAATAAAAATGTTGTCTCTAGGCCATTTGGAGTTATCCATCCATTGATGCAGGTGAAGACAGTCTAGAATATTTTAAAGAGGAAGACAGCTAAAGCGCTAAGGTCAAGTTGGCCTTAGATCCACGAGGGCAGGCAGGATCATCTCTGTCATTGCTAACCATTGAATTTTCAGTGCCTGGAATAGGGCTCAAGACATAGTGGGTGCTTAATAATTATTTGTTAATCAAATGAGTGAATTAATAAATGCTATGTTCAATAGTTTTAGCATATTTTATCACAAAAATCTTTAAATAAGGTCACTGCATTCCCTGTTTAAAATATTTTGGGGGTGCCAACAGTCTCTTAATAAAGTAAAAAAAAGAGGGGGGAGCCTGGGTGGCTCAGTCAGTTGAGCATCCGACTCTTGATTTCAGCTCAGGTTATGATCTCAGGGTCTTGGGATTGAGCCCCGTGTTGGGCTCCACGCTCAGTGGGAAGTCTGCTTGGGGATTCTCATTCTCCCTCTGCCCCTCCCCAGGCTCTCACGCACATGTGTGCACTCTTTTCTCTCTTTCACTCTTTCTCGCTCTCTAAAATAAATAAATCTTTTTAAAAAATGGTAAACAAAAATCATGGAATTGGCACAGTGGTGCATAATGGCTGGCCTCTACTGCTTCTGGAGTCTCAGGTCTCTGACACCTGCTTGTATCTGCCATCTACACAGCAGTGAACAACTAGTTACAAGCACATCACACTGTAAGTACATTTCCTGCCTTGGTGCCTTCACCACATGTGTTCTTGTACTTGCAAAAACTTCCCCTCAACACCCGGTGTGTTGCTACCTCCTAATTATTCTTTAAGACTACTCTCCTTTCTGAGCTAGAGTTTCTCGATGCTGCCAAAGCAACTGTGCAAACCTCTTATAAATAATTTTCATGTTAAACTGAATTTGTTTATTAACTTCTTTGTTTCCATCATTAAAATTAAGCTATAAAGTAAATATGCTTTTTATCTCTGAATACCCAGAACCTAGCTCAAGACATTTAATTAGTGCTATTAAATGAATAAATGATATCTATGGCATCCTGATGATGGCCATGTTTCTTAATCAACCAAAAATGTTTACTCCCTACACATCTTCCACAAATGGGAGTGTCTCTATTGAAATCCTCCTTGATTTTCTTGTTGCTATCTGATTAAATATTCAGATACTTAATGGACCCCCAATCATAAGAGAACTTGCAGTGCTAAGTGAGCAAGGTTATATAAAATAGCATAGCACTGTCATGAGTTAGTGGAGAGATTGCAAATATCGGGGTTTTCACTTGCCTTACCTTTATCCTTTGACAAATATCCTTAATCACAGTAGTCCTACTGAGACTGGATGTGGCCTTATAAGCTTTTGCAACATAGGTTTTTTAGACAGTCAGTATCAGAGTTAGCATAAGAACTTTTATTATCTATCCATTAACTAGTACAATGGGTTGGATGAGAGTAATGCCCTCAATAAATGAAACAAAGTCAAAGTCAACTTTGGTGATGGAGGGAGATAACACTAAGGAAGACTGAGAGAGTGTTGTGTACTCTAGGAAAAGGACAGGTAGCCTCATGGCACTAGGTAGCTTCCCAAAGGAGGTAGTTTAGTTAGAAGATGGGAGAGAAACCAACAATGAATTTGGGTTTTTTTTTTTTTTTCAAATGGTTTAGTACAGTTTAGTAGTTTCTCATAAAGACAATGAATTTTCTCCAGCCCACCATCAACCTCATTTATGTTAATGGAACTCTTATCCATATGGTGGGCTATAGAGTAGCTCATGTGCAAAAGAACAGAGTGATTGTAAAGGATCTGAAATCTGGTTTTTAGAAATATAGGTAAACAGTTATCTGAAGAAGATAATACCTTAGTAGAACTCTGAGATTTTAGTGCCAGATAGTACTATTGTATTCTAAAGCCTGTGAACTTCTTGAAGGCAAGAACCTCAGTTTAAATATCTCTCAGGTGCTTGGCACATGGGTCTGACACAGGATTGGCACCTAATACTACACACCGATTCTAGGACTTCCTAGAATAGTATAGTTTCTTAATCTCCACAGTGGCTCCTCCTGACCACTTAGGGAATATTTGTCCCATGAACCCTCCCAAAAGGAACAAACTAGAGAACAAACTTCAGACAACCAAGAACAATTGGACAAACTGTGGTGTAAAGTCCAGGAGTGAGCTTTTAAATAAGAGTAAATAGGGACGCCTGGGTGGCTCAGTCGGTTAAGTGTCTGCCTTCAGCTCGGGTCATGATCCCAGGGCCCTGGGATCGAGTCCCGCATCAGGCTCCTTGCTCAGCGGGAGCAAGCAGGGGGAGAGAAGGAGAAGCAGAGAGGGAGAAGAAGCAGGCTCTGCCTGCTCTGCCAGCTGCTCCCCCTGCTTGTGCGCACGCGCTCTCTCTCTCTCTCTCTCGTTCTGTGACAAATAAATAAATAAATAAATAAATCTTTAAAAAAAGTAACAGTAAGTAGAGATGATAAGAGTGGTAAAATCATTTGTAAATGTCATATGTTCTGACAATATAGCTATAATGCCATTAACAAAAATGGAAGAAGATAGGAGTGCAAAGTAGAATATGTTTACTGATGGTCTTGTTGGTATTAACCTTCTAGACAAATGAAATAGCCCAAGTTTAAGCATCTGTAAGAGTGCAGGGATAACTTTAACATAATATGTGTTTCTAAAATTGAGTAATGGAAGAGAGGGAGGAGAAGAGAGGAGAAAATCTTCCTTATTATTTATTGTTGATACCTGAAACATATTTTCTAAAAAGGATGGCACCAAAGATAGTATATAAAGAAAGGTATTGGTCTAATAGAAACCATAGAACAAAAGGATAAACTACCCTAAAAAACAAAACAATACCAACAAAAACCTTTTTGAAAATGACAGTGTGGCGACGTTTAGTGTATACATGTATATTAATATGTCATAAAACCATATGACAGATTAGAATTTCTAGTTTATCATTAAATATATGAACTTAAGTTTATTATGAGGGGAAAAAAAAGATGTTTAGACTGACTAACAAATCCATATTCAACTGTTACTGAGTATAAGAGACACACCCCATACAAACTGATCCACAGAAGTTAAGGATACACCAAGAAGATGCAAATGAAAAGAAAAAAAGTTATAATTTTAATATCACATAAGAGAGAATTTAACCCCAAAATGACACTTTATAATCTAAAGGTTACAACCAAAAATAAAGGTAAAACAATTAATTATGTGCTAAAAAAAAAAAAACCTACAGCAGCAAATTTGAATTAGCCATGTTAGAATAAATTTTTGTTATTATTTTCCCCCAAATACATATTTCCTAGCTCTCACAACAGGAAAGGTGTAAAAGTAAAGTTCAGGAACAATGAGCTGATCTCATGCCCATGTTGTGAAGCCTAGTACTTCAGGGTAATGGCTGATTCCACATTTGGGGAAGCATATACATCCTTGGTAAGTCTGGGATAGCTGTTGTGCCAGAAAGCAAGGAAATGATCAAAGACTTAGGGGTTATGTCAAAGGATACAGTGGCCAACATGAAGGGACCAAAGATGCAAAGAGACACAATTTAAGCATCAGAAAGAATTGGACTCAAACTCATTGTATATATAAAAATCTACCAATTCATGATGATATATGAGAGAAAGAGAGAGAACATCACACCTCTCCCAATTAATTGGTTATATTAGAAGTATCAGGCCCCACATGCGTTCTCTAAAAATTTAACAATTATGCTTTTCCTATAGGAATTGTATTTTAGGCTACCAAACCACCTCATTATATGAAAGAATGTTTTACTTTTTAAAAAAAAAAATTTGCAACCTCTAATTCAGTCATTGGTTCTTGCAATGATTATTAGGGGTGGAAACCATCACATGAAATGCTGATGGAGAATAGAACAGAAGGATGACACTATCATAACCCAAACACATGGGTAAATCAGCATCACTGGAAGGGAGGTGGTCAAGTATTTTGTGTCTCTTGATGTGATGACCATAAGACATACAACACTATCTATGAAATAATCTTACCAAAATGGTTGAACCTGATTCTGATGGAGGGTCAATCTCAAGAGCTTACTTTCAGTTTACAAGGAATAATGATGAAGAAGCAATGAGACACAACCAAATGTGGGACATTCTTCAGATCAACTGACCTGGCTTTTGTTTTCTTGCTTGTTTGTTTTTAAACAAATCAATAGCATGAAAAAATAAAATAAAAAGGAGACCTACTATTCTAGCATTAAAGAGGCTCAGATTCCTAACAATCATATGTAATGGTGGACCTGAGTTGGACTATAATTTAAAGAACCCACCAGTAAGAAAACAAGAAAGAAATTTTGATTATTGGCAAGTATTGGACTGTACCAAGGGTAAGCATTAATTTTGTTAGGTATGATAACAGCACTATAGTTGTATAAGAAAACACCCATGGATTTTAGAGATACATAGTGAAGTCTGTAGGTTGAAATAATATGTCTGGGATCTGTTTTAAAATACTTCAAGAAGAAAAGATAAAACAAAATGCTTCAAAAAGAAAAGAGAAGGGAAAGAGACAGATGAAGCAAGTGTGACAAAACCTAGATGAATTGGTAGGTTTGGGAAATTATTTGTGGGCTTCTCATATTGTTAGCTCTATTTTGTGAATATCTGAAAATTTTTAGAATAGTTCTTACAAAATTAAAAGAACAAAAAGAAAGAAGTACTCATTTGTTTAATAAAATATGAGAATAAGAAAAGAGGTAAAGTTTCTCTGGAAACATAAAGATCCAATTAGGAGCATAAAACAGTGGCTAACTTGTTTTCAAAAATAAAACAAGTACACAGCACATCAAGCCATTTTTTATGAACCTTACTCAAATTGTATTGCAACTGCTAACCTTTGTAAATGGGATTTTTCTTTAAATGTGCCCTAAGGCAATTTATATTTATTTTCATGTTTATGGCTAAAACCAAGGAAACCAAACTCTAGTGGAAAAAAAAAATTGAATTTCCTTTCCACCTGAGCCTAGCATAAGGAAGACTGGTACCTTTCCTTTTCTCTGCATTTTTCCTTTTGTAATAAAGCATTTAAGTTTATTTGTTAGCAAGACCTGTTCTGTGGTCAAGAAAGCTCTCAGGAGATTTGGGCATTTAATGCCAGCAAATGGAATCATGGATGGTGAAGCTGAGCCTGCATTTGGCTTGTAAGAAACGCTGAGCCAAAAATCTCATGGCATTCTAGAGAAGTCTGGCTGTGTAGTGTGCCTGTCTATTCACAATCAAAAATAAATCACAGGATTAGCTTACTTAGCAACAGGTAATAGGGTGGCGAGTTTCAAAGAAATCACAAAGACCACCTATGCCATTGAATGCTAGTCATCTCTGTTAATTCTGTTACCACCCATTAAGATGAGCATGAAGGACTTGTCCCTAAGTGAAATTGCAGTTGGGGTAACTTGTCTTGTAGTATCCACTAATCTCCTTGGTTCCCCTCTTTCCACCATGATGTCACCATCTTCCTTTTTGGCCAAACTTAGGCTTTCTTGGACCTTTTGGTCTATGGCAATTATAAAGTAATAAGCATATTCACTACAAGGAGCTCTTCACTTCATAGACAAACCTTCCCAGGACTTTTGACATTTAAAAAGCACCAATACTTGATTCAAAAAGTATGGCAATCTGTTGGAGGAATCTCAGCAACTAACATGTAATACAAGTAGCACAGGGGAAAATGGGCAACCCCACCCTGTGATGATAATAGTTAATACTGAGTATAGACTATGTGACAGTTCTTTACATGCACAATTCATTTAATCCTCACAACTATCCCATGAAATAGGTGCCATTGTTATCACTGAATTATAGGAAACTGGCCACAGAGAAGTAAAGCAACATGCATGAGTCACACAGTGAGTCAGTGACAGACCAATGTTAGGACTCTGACTCCAAACTAGTGATTGATATAAGCCAGGCAGTGGGCTAGGCACTTGGCATTCTGTACAGATTCCCCTTGCCTCTGTGACTTGCTGTTTGTTTGTTCATTTGTTTAGTGACTTGATTGAATTAATTTTGTGAAGCCTGTTTCCCCCACAGTGTGAAGCCTCTGATGTTCCTGTTCAGAATTGTTTTCCTTGTTTGTATCTCTTAGACTGGCTTCCTGGGGTTTGCTCCTGGGTCAGCATAAACCACATATTGGTCAAAGATTAGGCTGAAGCCCTATCAGTCAGTTAAATTTTTGCTTGCTACCTTTGGTCTCTAAGTGGCTTTGAGACCACTTTCACAATTTAGAACATTTACAATTTGGGGGCACCTGGGTGGCTCAGTCAGTTAAGCATCTGACTCTGGATCTCAGCTTAGGTCTTGATCTAAGTGTCGTGAGTTCAAGCCCCGCATTGGGCTCCATGCTGGATGTGGAGCCTACTAAAACAAAAACAAAACAAAAACATTTACGATTTTACCCCATATTCAACCAGGGACTAGGAGCCCAGTTTTCTCTCCAGTCACTCCTAAGAGGGCTCAGCTTGAGTCTTCCAGATCACTAGGGATGAGGGTGACTATTTTTAAGCCTGGCTTCCCAGGCATTGCCCCTGGTTCAGAGTATCATAATGTTCAGCCAGTGTTTGGTCAGATACTGTGTGTTGTCCCTTGAGTCAGAAAGTCTTTCCCCCTTTACTGATGGTACTGTCTGTTGCTTAGGGAATTCTGTCTAGTCTGCCCCCATTCTGCTCTGACTGTTCCTGAGTGGAAACAGCCTAGTGCATGTGCGCACCCTTTCAGACCCTCAGGGATGAGTGTGATCCCCCTGGGCAGGGATGGGGGGTGGGGAGGGGGCTCTTGGCTCTTTCCCTTTGTTAAACTTTTGGCTGGTCTTCCATTTTCACCTGCTATACTAGGATCATGGAACTACCATCTGCTTCTCATTGCTTGGCAACGAAATCTGCATTGCTTTCAATAATGTCTTTAGGCATGACCCCCTCCCCACCCACCATGCTTTGTCCCAGAGAACATCAGTCCCCCCAGAGCTGGGAGCTCAAAGCTGTGAGAAGCAGCCCACTTCTCCTGGAGGGACACCCTTGCTTTCCCAGTGCCAGGGAACATAACAGTCTCTGATCATCTATGTTTGCCCTTTCCAGCATGAAACATTCTGGCTGGATATTCCCCCAGGAAAGGAAGATCCATAAATCAAATTCAAAGATAAGGAAGAGATTAAGGTCACCTGTCTTAAAAGTCTCTAATGATGCTCCTCAACATAAGTTTATGGAAGAAGTTGTACAGGGTGAGTTAGCTTAACACAAAACAAGATGCCCTAGATAATCCAGAGCAGGAAATGCAAGCAAATTGTGAGATTTTCTCTCCTGCCCGCAGATAAATTGGACCTGCAGTCTATCTAACAGGTACAACTGATACTGTGATTTTTCAGTCAAGGTACCATATTTTGGGAGAAAATGTGGTTTAGTGGAATGGACACATTCAAGCCAAAGCCAAAAGACCCAAATTCTAAAATCACTTTCCTTTGTTAGGTCTTCCAAAACCTGTACATGTGACAAGACAAGAACCATATAACCTAGGGTCACTAAGAGGGTTGTTTGTACATCTGCCTTGAAAAAAAGTAAGATACCAAAACTTGGGTTATTGGTTTTTTTTGCTTGCTTCCTTGCTCGTTTGACACCATAGTGACCTTTGGATTGCTACACACAGACCAAAAGAGGAGACAGGAAACCCATGTCCTGTTATGTGGCACAGCATAAGAGAACTGAAGGGTGAGCCAAACGCCTGACACTGGGGGGAAATGCAGATTGACTTTCCTAGAGCAGCTCCGGCAGACTGCGCGCATCCTGTAAGAAGTCTCCAGAACTCTCCAGCTCACAGTAGCAGGCTGGCTTCACAGGAACCCAGAGCATGGTGCTGAGGCAGCATACTTTCAATCAGCCTCGCAGCCAAAAGCAGAGCTGCACAGAATCTGTGGGAAGCTCTATTGGTGGCAGTAGGCAGTCTACCAGATAATATTGGTCAGAGGCTTCCATTCCATTTTTTTATCAACCCTGTAATTTCCTTACTAGGAAGGAAAAAAAGAAAAAACCTCCTAGCAGATGTAGGGAATTTACAAATAAGCTAGGTAGGGACTTCATGTAAAAAGAGAGGCCCTGAGTTCTCAAGTGGAGAGTACTAGCAGAGGGGAAAAAATAAAATATAAAAGCCAGTCATTGTCTCCATTTTCTTCTTTTGTTGAAGATTTGTTTATTTTAGAGAGCTTGATCTCACATCCCTGAGCTCATGACCTGAGCCAAAATCAAGAGTCAGACATTTAACCGACTGAGCCACCCAGGCGCCCCTCATTGTCTCCATATTCACTGCTCAAATGAAAACATTGAGAGACTAAATATGCAATTGGACAATGACCTGACTATACATAAAAACAGAACTCTCACCCGTGACCTGCAGCAATCAGCCCGAGAAGCCAACATACCATTTACAGTAACCAGTTCAGGAAGTCAAGCTGTTATCTCTAGCAACTGGTTCAAGAAGCCAGACTTTAATCCCTAGCAAAATCAGCCCCAAATGACCAGAAATTGATTACTACCTTACAGCTTCCCAATTTTTTGCTCCCAGTTCCAACTTAAGACCAACTGCAGAAAGCCAGATATGCACCCCTTAACCAGTCACATAGGATGCCCTGCTTCTTCTTAGCCTGCCTATAGCTTCCCCCTGCCAACCGCCTCCTTTAGGGCACACCTAAACCTTTCCTTTTTGCTACTATAAAGCTTTCTCAGTCTTCTGCCTGCATTGGAGTCTCTGCCAAACACAGGTGATGGTGGCTAACTCCTTGCAAGCTCTCAGTAAGTAACTGTTGCTTATTCTAACTTGAATGGTCTTCATTTACTTTATATCATGGATTCAAATGCTTTATAAACTCAGAAACAATATTAACAAACGTTATCATGGTTATTGTGGTGGTTCCTCCTCTCAAATTAGGAAACACAGAACTAGAAAGGACCTTTAAAAATTTCTTAGTCTTGGGCGCCTGGGTGGCTCGGTCGTTAAGCGTCTGCCTTCGGCTCAGGTCATGATTCCAGGGTCCTGGGATCGAGTCCCACATCGGGCTCCTTGCTCAGCGGGAAACCTGCTTCTCCCTCTCCCACTCCCCCTGCTTGTTAAAAAAAAAAAAAAAAAAAATTCTCAGTCTTTGCTTATGTGTGCTCTCTCCATCAAATAAATGAATAAAATCTTTAAAAAAATGTCTCAGTCTTGATTATTTGTTCAAACGAAAACCTGATGGGTATGGCAAACCTCAACCCACCTGTCCCTTCCTTGCCCTTTAGGTCATGCCACCCCCAAAACTGCTGATCTACACTAACTCTCTCATTATTCAAATGAGATTGAGAGAGAAGTACCTTGCCCAGAGTCACAGAGTCCTTCTCTGTTAGTAATCAGAACGCTTCTTGTCTTTCAGTTCCTTATCAAAGATAATCTCCTATACACACCATATCAGCGTATTGCAATATTGAGCAAGCTGTATGTACTTCCTGCCAGGTGAGCAGGGCTGCAGAAGTTCACAAGCTCTCTGGTTTGGAATTAGGTGGAAAGAGAAAGGAATGGAACAAAAGGATGACATTGTGAAAAATAAAAAATGCACCCACTCATTTTCTGTCAGATTAAAAAAAAAAAACCACTGTTTTGGAGTAGGTAGGCAGAGCTTATCTATTTCCTTCTTTTCAGTGAAAAGTAATGAGCACTAACCTTTCCTGCAATTAAAAAGAGGAAGATAAAGGGAAGGAGAAAAAAAAAAGACAAATAATGGGAAGGGAGAGAAAAATCTGTGGAGAAAGCGTGTCAAAGAAGTAGCCTCGTGTGGGCGATGGGAGCTATGTTGACGTGTTGACGTGTTGATGTGCATGGTACTTGAGAGACTAAGGGAGAAGAAAAAAATGCTGAATGACCCTGAACAGCAGTGCACATTAAGTCGTGTTGATGGATTTGAGCATCAATTGACTGAGGAAAAGTGGTTGCAACAGACAGCTCATGCAGAGGCTCTGAATGGATTTCTAATTGGATTAAAGGGATATGACTAGGCAACCCACATTATGTTGGTCATTATGCTCCTTATCACAGTCCATATTTCCCCAGAGGGAAGAAGGAGTCAGGTAGGAAATAGGAAAGTGCAAGTCAAAGCAGAATCTTCTCTTGTTGGATATATCTGTGGCTCCCTCTGTGCCACCTTGTGTAGATTTAAGACACAATTACAATTTTGATGAGAGAGTCATTTCATTGGACTATAGAGTTCATATTTTATGTTTATCCTTTAAATGATGTATCTTTTCTAAATGGCGGGTTATGAGTGGGAACCGGACGCATTCACGCTATGACAGGCTGGGTTTTCTAAGGCAATTACCCGTTATTGTTGGGATGCTTCATAGTTAATAACTCTCAAAGAGTAGCCTATAATTGTGCCTCTGGATGGCAGTAATTCTCATATATCTTTTCAGCAAGATTTATAGGTTTTTTTCCCATTCTCATTTTAATAAACCTGGAAGGCTTAATCTTCTTTTTCTCTACTCCATTGATGAGACATGTATGGTTTCATTTTTATAAGTTCTTTTTCATATAGATTCTTCCTGTTCTCAGTGTTAGGGGAACTCATAGAATCCTGTACAGGCAAAAGTAGGAAAAAAACACTAAAAATCATCTACTTTGATCTCTCATTTTATTTCATAAGGAAATTCATATCCAAAGATATTAAGTGATTAAGCTAAGGCCAAAGAAATAGTTTGTGTCACTGCATGAGCTAAACCTCAGGCAATGATATAACTTCATTCTATTTGAGTAAGAGATCTGGTTATCCCCCTAATGGAAAACGACATTATAAGTTAACTGGCAAAACTATGTGTTTGTTGTGGCTAGGAATTTCATTTGGTATCAATCTGGCATACATCTTGTGAAAATTGTGACAAAATTGAAGGAAACACATGGAAATCAGCCCTATGAGAAGAAAAGAAAAATGGGGTTCCTAATCTGGTTAGGCACATATAATTTAGGTGGTAACTGACCAATAAATAGTAGACATTGTTTTTAGACCAATTATAGAAGTCATTTGTAAGGTAGGAAAATAGCTGAATCTTTCACTTGCAAAGATGAACCGTAAATCTACTTATGTGTCTGCCTCTGGCACAGCCACCTTAAGTTATGAACATATAATATTTTCCCAGAGAAATGTGTGTGTACGTGTGTGTGCATGTGTTTCCTCCTAAATTTTTTTAGAAATAGAATAACAAATGTCAATTTGGTTTTGACCAAGAGTGTTGTTTACCCAATTGTGTGTTTAGTCCTCAGCTGAGAATATTTATTAAGCACCTGTAATATGTAAAATAGCACTAGATTAATCATAGAACAACCTGTGTTCAGAAAAAACAAAAACAAAAACAAAACAGAAACCCTCATTACAGAGCCTCCAGATCTGGATATCATTATTTAAGGAAGCTCCATTCATAAAAAAAAAAAAATCAGTGCTCTTAAAGGAGGCTGCATGTTAGAGTGTGGGGCTACAAACAAAAATTGAGATTCCTAAAAAAAAAAAAAAAGCAAGAAAGAGAAAAAAAGAAAAGAAAACAAAAACTTAAGATTCCTAGGCTACTCCTTCAGAAATTCTAATTCAGTAGGTGTAGGATGAAACCTGAGAATTAATATTTTTCCAAGTTCGTTTGGTGACTCTCATGCAGTTAATCCACACTTCCACAATCTGGAACTACTACATAAAATAATATTCTACTTCTGAGAGTATCTGTTAAGCATATTTTATAGCATTTAATATGAGAGTGAGGACTTTCGGGTCTTATTTCCTTTAATTGCCCTAAACAGTCCTGATAAATGAGTATTATTATCCAGATTTTCTTTTTTTGTTGTTATGTTAATCACCATGCATTACATCATTAGTTTTTGATGTAGTGTTCCATGATTCATTGTTTGCTTATAACACCCAGTGCTCCATGCAGAATGTGCCCTCTTTAATACCCATCACCAGACTAACCCATCCTCCCACCCCCCTCCCCTCTAGAACCCTCAAGTTTGTTTTTCAGAGTCCATAGTCTCTCATGGTTTGTCTCCCCTTCCGATTTACCCCCCCTTCATTCTTCCCCTCCCGCTATCTTCTTTTTTTTCTTAATGAAGGAACTGAACCTCAAAGAGGTTAAGTAAATGGTCCAATATCAAACCTCAGATTCTAAGTCCCCTTGCTCTTTACACTGTATCTTTACATTGCCTCCTTCTTGCTACAAGTCTCTTTGAGGTCTACTCTTGGCCTGTTTTTTTTTTAATTTTTTTAAGATTTTATTTTTAAGTAATCTCTACATCCAATGTGAGGCTTAAACTCACCTCCCCAAGATCAAGAGTCTCATGCTCTACCGACTGAGCCAGCTGGTACCCCATCTTGGCCTCTTTATTCAACTAATATTTATAGAATCTGTTAAAGGCTGGATACTGGAACTTTGCCATATGTGTGGATTCTTCTCTTTGAGAGCTCTTTTGCTTAAATAAATAAAAAAAAGGCGATTAACCATTTTAGACTTTAACTTAGTGATTCTCCCAATGAAGAACAAGACCTGTATTTTTTTAAATTTTATTTTATTATGTTAATCACCATACATTACATCATTTGTTTTTGATGTAGTGTTCCATGATTCATTGTTTGCATATAACACCCAGTGCTCCATTGCAATACGTACCCTCCTTAATACCCATCACCGGGCTAACCCATCCCCCACACCCCTCCCCTCTAGAACCCTCAGTTTGTTTCTCAGAGTCCATAGTGTCTCATGGTTCGTCTCCCCCTCTGATTTTCTTTAAAGATTTATTTATTTGAGAGAGAGTGTGCACACGCGCGAACGAGTTGGGGGAGGGGCAGAGGGAGAGGGAGATGTAAGAAGACTCTGTTGAGCATGGAGCCTGATGCAGGGTCTAATCTCACCACCTTGAGATCCCAACCTGAGCTGAAACCAAGAGTCGGATGCTTAACTGACTGTGCCACCCAGTGCCCAAGACCTGTATTTAAGCAAAGACAGCTGACACCAATGACAGTTGAGGGGCACTTAACATCAACACATTTCCTCAATAGTATTTAATCTCTCTTTCATTCAGCTGGGCATTAACAATAAGATTATCTATTTGAGGCAATGTGAAATTTTGCATTAATAACCAGTAGGAAAGGAACATGAACAAACAACTGGGCTCAGAATAAGAATATTTACTTACTGCCCTGGTTCTGCAACTAACTGGCTCTCATTTAAACTCTGTATATGATGTTCCTCACATAAAACACAAAAAAATTGAGCATATGTCCTAATTCTAATCATCTCTGAATAGCATGTCCTAGAAAATATTTCTACCACTCCTTACCCACCCTAATTTTCCTACAAAGACACGCAGAGATATACACTCAACTCAAGAAAGAGAGTGCTAGCTGCCTGACACCTCATTTCTAAATGTCCACCAACATCTGGTCTGGCAAATTCTGTAGATGGAATAATGGATGACTTTATGCTTTTACAGTTCCAGAAGGAACTGCACTTCGGCAACATGAGAGCACCTTGCTGGGTGTAGGTCTTTCAGAAGAAATGAATATTAAAAAGTCAACAGTTGGAATCTTTGATGGTAGACATTTGGGGTGGGGTTGGTCAGACTAAACTCTGGGATATGTTTTTAGAAAGCTGTGCTCACATGGTTAGTTGCTGAACCTGCCCTATCTAGGCAAGGTTTTAATGACTGTGTGCTCCGTGAACATGAAACTCCATAGGCAGCTGAATTAGCTTTGAAGGAGAGTGGGCCAGGCCACACGTTTATTCGGGTGAAAAGACATAGCATTTGAATCTCAGATAGTTGGCATTGACCTGTAACTGCTATTGCCTCAAAGCTACAGGCAGCCATTTCAAAAATTCCAGAGACCAGAATTCTAGAATTCACTCTGACACCAACCAGCTGTGTGACCTACAGCAACCCACTCCCCCATTCTTGGCCTCTGTTTCCCCACTGGATGACTATGTATCATAAGTGAGAGCAGGGGCCATGTTATTCCTGCTCACCATTAAATCCTTAGAATCTAACTTATAGATCAACATCTAACCTATAATAGAAACTAAACTTGTATTTGTTGCCTTAATGAAAGGAGCTAGATTTGATGTTCTCTAGGGCCTGATTAGCTCCAGCAATCTATGGCTATATCCTTTCTGGCACACACTCACCTTCACTTAGGTCCTTGCTCTAGGCCACTTCATTTCTGTTCTATATTGACAGCTTAGGCAAGAGCTACCCTCTTGGGTCAGTTCCTTCCTCCCCTTCCTGATTCCTCATTATTTTACCTGTGGCCATCACTAGCTTAAGTCCATTCCAGTATCAACCCACCTCCTTTCAAGCCTGACCCTGTGCACTCTCATGTGTCTTTCACATTTGTGTATCATCTGTGTCTTCATTTCCATTCTCCCGATGCTTTTTCTTTATATAGATCACTACAGAGTGAATTTGAACTGACTTAAAAAAAAAAAAGTCAATACCAGGCCTGACACCAAAGAAAAATGATACTGCTTCTATACGTGTTATGAAGCTACTGAGAAGAGAGAAATTAACAGCAAAAAACAAAACAAAACAAAACAAAACAAACTAAAAATTTGGAGGAGATGCTGAACACACACATATACAAAATTAAATAGCAATTTCTTCCTAAGGTCTGAGGGTAGATGAGATAACCACATTTTGATAAAAACTTCATATTCAGCATGCCACCAATTCTCAATTCTGGAAAAAATCTCAGTGATCTTGCCCAACCTCTGTACTTCACTGATGAGATACTGATTCAAATAATTTGTCTTGTCCTTCGTGCAGGTAGTGTAAGAGGTGCTGGGTTGTCTGTTTGTTTATTATTTTTTGCAGTGAGATCAGCTCATTTTTCTCAGGACTTTTGTTTGATTTAAATGTAAGATTTTTTTTCTTAATGTACCCCATTGCCCTTTGAAGAGCTAGAGTAACCCTGAAAATGTAATTGCTTCAGGGAACTGACAACTAATTATCCCAAAGCAAAAAGAATGCTAGGCATTTAGATAATGAAATGTCAATCAGTGTAATAGAAGTGTCACTTACTTAATACTTGACTGTGTTTGAAAGGAATGCACATTATTTGCAGACACATTCATATATCTCTGCAGCCAGAAACTCTGTGGGTGGGCACATACGTGGCTCTCTACATACTTAAAGATACTACACCAGTAACATAGTTACAAAGATCAGGGTGGGAAATATTGTGTGTGTGTGTGTGTGTGTGTGTGTGTGTGTGTGTGTGTGTGTGTGTGTGTGTGTCTATCAACTTGCAGGATTCTGTCACATGCTGGCCTTCTTGATCTAACACTGTGAAGTCTGCATCTACAGCTGCATTTCTGCAGATAGCCGGGATGTTGTTCAGATGCAGCTTCAGTGCCCTTGACATTGAGCAGTGTCAGAAATCCAACACCAGACCATCAAGCAAGGATTTTGAATGCATGAAAGGAAAATTTTTCCATGAATATTTATGGGAAACCCGGCTCTGCATGAGTGAAATGGTAAGGATGTGTTGTTGATAATCAAGTTGTGTTGTTACTTGTATCTAATAATTTAGAAATTGGGAAGGGAAGGAGGAAGCCCTACCCTTTATTAAATAATCCAGACAATGGATTATTTAAATGTTGTGTTTTGTATGCCTTGGCTCCTTCCGTTTTCCCTCGTGCTGGAATCAGATTTGCACTTCCTTAGAACCCTATTTATGAGCAGCTTCACTCTCAGAGCAAAGACAAACTTTCTTTGTTGGAAGCAGATCACATTTCAGAAGTAATTTCTCAACACTCAGTGTCATAATTAACAAAATCTAGGGTCATATAGGTTCAACCCAGACTTTTAAGGTCCTTTTTGTGATAGTCAAGGTGATAATGACCAACTGGCAGTTCTGATGCTGATAAAACGCATGGAAGGATGTATATTAGTTTCCTGAGGCTGCTGTAGCAAACTGTGGTAAACTGGTGGCTTAAAACAGAAATTTCCTCTTTCACGATTCTGGAGGCAAGAAGTCCAAAAGCAAGGTGTTGGCCGGGCCACACTCCCTCCGGTGGCCAAAGAGGAGAATCTCCCCTCCTCTAGCTTTTGGTGGCTCAGGCGCTCCTTGGCTGTGACTGCAACACCCCAATCTCTGGCTTTATCTCCACAAAGCTTTGTCCTGTGTGTCTGTGTCATCTCTTTGTCTGTCTCTCATAAGGACATGAGTCATTGGATTTAGGGCCTGCCTGGATAAACTAGGATGATCTCAAGATTCTTCATTTAATCATATCTGCAAAAGCCTTTTTTCCAAATAGAGCCGCATTCGTGGGCTCTGGAGGTTATGACATGGAGAGTCATCTTTTCGGGGAGGTCCACCATTCAATCTACCACAGGATGTCACAACTACTGCTTTTTATGACTAAAATGCTGTCCTGCCCAATAACCGAGACAGGCAGGTTGATCAACAACTACAAAGTCTAAGCACATTTAATCTTGAGGTTCTTCTTTAGATAACTTGTAGAATTTTAAAGCAGTACAGAAACCCTCACTCTACAGACCTATTGGTGACTTTTGTATAATGTTATGCGAAGCCATTAAAATATTTACAACTGCCATTAATCCATTGAAATAGTATGAATGGGGTGAAAGCAGAATTACTATTATCTGACTGCCACACGGGGAAGAAACAAACAACATATGGGCATCAAAGAACTGGAAGAAAAATACAACAGAGAGCTGGTGGCAGTATGTGTTTTCATTAACTTTGGTGTGGTGCGGGTCATGTATCGCACAATTAACTAAGGATACATTTTTTCCACTTTTTCTGTATTTACAATTAAACAAATATGTTTTCATCACAGACGCATTCAAAAGAAAAAGTCAAAGGCATATAAATATCACAGAAACATGGAACTTGAGAATGAGTCAGCTAGCTTAGTTTCCCTCCTTTCTATAACATCCCTAATAGAAGGACAATCTACATTTACCTCTACCTGGAAATATCTGGTGACAGAGACCTTTTTCCTTTACCATCTAACTCATTCTAGTGTTGAATGTCACTCATAGTCTAAAAATTCTCCTGAGTTGTGCTGAACTGATAATTGCATTGGAAAGTCTTTCTTGCAAGTTTTCCATTTGTTATGGATGAACAAAAATCTGTGGGCCTAAGACCCAGGAACCCTGGAATTCAAGGCTAAGCTTTACTAGGAAGCAGTGACATGATCTTGGACTTGGCTCTCTGTTTCATCATCTGTCAAATGAAGGAGTTAAATTCCAGGGTCTCTATGGTTCTGTTTCACACCGCCCTTCACATTCCTGAGTGCTGAAGAAATGGTTCTCTATTCTACTTACATGACTTTGATCAAATTATGTAACCATTCTAAGTTTCAGCTCAGAGTCATCTACATAACAGTACGATTTTAAGTGAAAAAAAGAAACCCACACCTTAATACGAAGAATATAGTGTTTAACTGCAGAGATTTTAAGGCCAGACTGACTGAGTTTAAATGTCAGCCCCACAATTTCCTGGCTGTGTGATATTAGGAAAATCACTTAACATTTCTGTGCTTCCATTTCTTCATCTGGGGAAAAAAAAGGAAAGAAAGGATACAGTAACAGTTCTTGCCTCACAGTTTTGAGAATTAAATGAGTTAATGCATTATTATAAATGGATCCTGAAATTGGTTGAAAATGAAACATTCAAATATTGTTTTTCCCTTTTCTATCTAATTATGTGGCATTGGTAATTTGTTCCCTGCTTTGGAAAGTTTGATTCATTGCAAAGAAAATAAAATATCTGTCACTGGCAATTTTTGTTATGGTTTCATACTCTAACCATATTTTTTCAAATTAAACATTATTTCATTTTGCTTACATTAGTAGAAAATGTGGGGAAAAAAAACCCTTTTGATTGGGAAAGTCACCATCTCCATAAAGTCAGGTTTTTTATTGTGCAACTTTAATTGAAATGTATAGTAAGAATTACATGCTTTTAAAAATTTTTATGTAATTAGATTTATACCTGCCATTTTACTTTTTGTTTCCTGTGTCTCATACATTTTTGTTTTGTCTATTTCTCTTTCGCTGCTTTCTTTTGCATTAAGTATTTTCTAGTGCAATGTTTATACCCCTTTAATGATTTTTTTTTTTTTACTATATATATTTTAGATATTTTCTTAGCGGTTGCTCTAGGGCTTACCACGTACATCTAAATTTATCAGACTCTAGATTTATCCTAAATTAATTCCAGTGAGATACAGAAACATTATATCTTTATAGATCTATTCCTTCTTACCCTTTTCAAGCTATTATTTTTATATATATTGTACCTATATATGTTGCAAACTCAACAATACATTGCTATAATTATCACTTTATTTAAGTATGATGCCTCTCAGAAAAGCTAAAAGAAGAGAGAGCAAGCATATATTTGTAGCATTTGTTATATTACTCTTCTTACCTTCTGGTTCTATTCATTTATTTTGGCAGATCTGAATTTCCTGTGTGGTGTATTTCCTTAATCCAACATGGCTTTGCTGCCATCCACCTCCTTTGTGCTAACATACCTTGAGTAACTTCTTTAAGTATGGATTTTTTAAAAATTATTTGAACACATTTATAGTGGCTGCTTTGAAGTCTGTTAAAGTCAACGTCTGGGCATTCTCAAAGGTTTCTGTTGCCTGCTTTTCCCCCTAGGTATGAGCCACGTTCCTGTTTCTTTGTATGCCATGTAATTTTTTGTTACCAATTGGACATTTTAGAAAATATATTGTAGCAACTCTGGATATTGATTCCCACCCAACACCCACCTTGCCCCTTGCCCCCAACTGTCCCCTCCACCCCGCCCCGACTCTGAAGCTTGCCATTGCTGTTTGCTAGCATACTTTGTTTAATGACAGGCTAGACTACTCCAGCTTAGTCTATTTCCCTCACGATGTGAGACCTCCCTTGTCCCTGTAAGGATCCAGTCTTTCATGTGTTTCTTTTGAGCTATCCTTGACTGCCATTTTCCCTGATCATAGGCAGCTGTTAGCCTCCAGTTGCGGCTGGGTCTTGTTTTTGACAATTCTCTGGGTCATAAATTTCTGCACAGTCTGATTCAATTAAATTTGGGCTCTTTTGGAAGGGTTGTTTTGAAGTCACTGTTTGAGGTTTACTTTGACCCCTCAAGGGCTTGTTTCAGCTGCCTCTTTTCCTGGTTCTCTCTGGCAAACTAGTTGGCCTGTGGTTTAGCCTCCCATTCTCTTGGAACTGTGGGCCTCCTCTTAATTGTTTACCACCCAAGTGTACATTTTTTCCAATTTCCTTGAGGCTTGAATTTCCTTTGAGAAGAGCTTTGGAGCTCTCTGTCCTCTAGGCTTGGCTATACCCCTGCGCAGCATCTCTGAGCCATGACTCAGGAGATAGAGGTAAGGACACTGGCCTGCTTCTCTCTAAATGGCACTCCTACTTTAGGGGAAGCATTCAACTCAAGCATCCCAGAAGTAGAAGTTCCCACAAATGCTGTTAAAATAGAACGTAGCAGATATTCCATTGGTTACTCAATACATCTGAACCCGATTCCTTGAATTATGAAATCTTCCATTTCTGGAGTCTTGGTGAGAGGCAAAGTCCCCACTGCTCACTTACAATAGCTGAAAGCTGGGGCCTGGCATGTGATGTAGTCTTATTTAATCAGATACCATGGAGAATTTGATTCTGAAGTGAATGGCACACAGAAGAAAAGGCAGGTGAGAATTTATTTCACTGCTAGTGGCATTATGGGTCCAGTGGTACCAGTAACCAGCTCTGGCACTCAATCTCCAGTGGAAGCTGCAGTGGTCCCTTATGTAGGTGGCTCCAATGATGATATTTTAGTTGGTGTTCTGGCCCTCTGCTTGGTCTTTGGCCATTTTACTGAGGCTCATCTTCTATCCTTCCCTTAGATTTTGTGATCTCCATCATAGTTTTTTCTATTAATTCCCTCTCTGTTCCGGTTAACCAAAGACAGGTTCTGTTATTTGCAAGCAAGAACCAAGATATATACAACAGGGACTGGGAATGTCCCTCAAGGAAAGCCATTTGCCATGGTTACAAGTTGGGTGTATTTCCTTTCAAAGTTCTAGTTTGAAACTGAAATGCTATTGATGGAAGAACTAAGCAGTAAAAGTGTATTGCATCTGGAGAGAACTGTCTTTCTTGCTTAGACCCAGGAGATGCTGAGAAAGTAAAGAAAAAGAGAAAGCTCAGGTGGAAGAGAGGAGCAACACTTCCAGCACTGGACAATTCCTTAATTTAAACTTTGCTCTTTTCTAGAATAAATAATATACATTCTGCTCAGAGAAGTCTCTTTTATTACCATCAGTTACTATTTCAAAACATGAAAAAAAGGTACAGGAAATGATTTAAGAATAACTTTTTCCCGCTCTAAATATATATGTTTGCAAAAAGCAAATATGCAAGAAAATATTGTCATGATGATTTTTGCAAGCCACTTACCTACAGTAGTAACTCCTAAGTAATGTTAATATTCAAGAAAGAGTGCAAATTCAAAGCTCTGGCTGAACATTGAGACTGCTTATGTGCTCCAAGCCCAACCCGCAAGTGTGAAAAGTAAGTAACTAAATATCACTGAGAGCCCAGGACACATGACCAGTTTGAACATAAAACAGAATCCCACAGCATAGCCAGAAACCAATTGGTTCCTTTACAGGCAAATTCCTTTCAACAAAAAGCCTGGGCCTGATTAAAATGTTTCCCAAGTTCAAAGACAGGTGAGATAGATGGGGCTGTAGATATGGACAGCTAGATGGGGCTGTAGGTATGGACAACTTATCAGAACCATGACCATTTTGTTTGGAAGCATTAGGCCAAATACAGAAAAACTCAACCTCATCTCTCACAATGATTTGCTATATTTATCTGGTAGGCAAATATTCTTTGGATTAACGTTGCTTCACAACCAGAAGATTTATCTTAAATGCCATTTCAGAGAAGGCAATTTTTAATTTCCCCAATGTTTCAGATAAAGAAAAGTGATTTCCAATTCTTGTAAAATGCATTTTAACTTCTTGACATGTCTTCACCTCTATTATATCATTCTAGCCTCAAAATAACACGTGAAGTAGTCAGGGACAGGGAGGAGGAGATAATGTATGCACTGAGTGCCTACTACATACTAGGTAACGTATATTTCCTGTGATTTCATCCTCACAGCAGCTCTTATTTAATATCTATACTTTGTATATGAAGACTGAGAGAGGCTAAGTGGTTGTTCTAGCTCAATCAGACCTGGATCTAGATTTTAGGTCACCTGACTCAGGTCTATGAAACTTTCCTCAGACTGTTGTGACACTTCCTGGTCTACCTAACAGAAAGCTAAAGTCTTGTGCTCAAGAGCAGAGACTAAGCCCCACATTTTTCTGTGCTCTCATTGGAAGAATGACTTTGCCTGTGAATGGATATCTATGGAAAACAGAGTCCATCAACAGAATAAGCAACTAGACTAAGAAATCAAAGGGACAGAGTCTGAGTGACAATGATAATGGAAGACGTTACATGGAGGCTACTGCCTCTCCTACTAAAAGAAATATGATAAGGCCAAGTCCAATCAAGCCACTGAGCTTTTGCTGACATCCCCTAAATGGAAGAGACTCCAGAACCACATTTACAAATGCCCCTGCTTAGTGACCTTGGGCAAGTTACTTAGACTTTCTAGGTGTCAATTTCCTTGTCTACAAAATCTTCTTCAAATGATCTCACTAATTTGCAGTCTGAAGTATAGGAGGACCTGGGAGGGTTAGGAAGCCTGGAAATTAAGAAGTATGGGTGGGCACAAGAGCTGACAAGAACGTGAAATCTCTGATGATCTCTCACCTCTCTGCTTGGAGCTTGTTTCTTGCCATATGATACTTCTTTTCCTCTCTAACAGGAGTCCATCCTGTTCCTTTCTCACTAATTCCAAGTATGAATTATGGATGTACACCCTAACCCTGTGAAAACTCCAGAGATTAGAACACCTAGGGAGTTTAGGGAATGATAGATAAATTATTTGTCTATGTGAGCTTGAGGTGCAAACCTTCCCAGTGATATCTGGGTTTTATCAAGGTACTCTTGGTGAACAATCAGACTATAATGAAATGAATTTTTCTCCCTTCTTTTGCTCCTTTCTCTTGTTTCTTGCCCCGGCCTCAGTAATTCCCCAAGGGAAGACTAACAATTTGGCCCTCTGTTGTGATTCCTATCTGAGAGACCCAGAGATATAATGAGATACAGACTTTAAATATCATATTTAATTTTTAATCCAAGGTTGCTGGATAATGCCTAGGAATTACAAAAAAAGAAAGAGTTCCCTAAAGCTTTGATACAAGTAGAAAATTAATTATGGACACACACACATGCACGCATATGTCTCCATAGTGTACCAGAACAAAGAAAGCCTCTCTCACCAAACAACTTGATCCAGGTTGATAAATCATTACACACATATCCTGCGTTGCTCCAAAATATCTAGGCATACAGACTCATGCCAGCTCTGTGACTAGACTTCTCTGTGACCCTGGGCAAATCATATCACCTTTCCAGGTGTCAGTTTCCTCATCCATAAAATGAAGACCTTGAAGTAATTTATTTCTGAAATAGATGATAGTTCCTCAAATCTGAAAATCACTTCTCTGTTATTCAAGCCCATATTATTTCCAAATGAAAAATCATTGTCTGCTCTTTTCCCCACTACTAAACAAATGATCTTTATGTCCATTAAGTGAAAAGTGCAGAAAATACATAAATTTGAGACTGTTTTTTTTTTTTAACTAGCCAAAAGATTCTTAAGTTCTATTCATTCAAATCCACAAATGGTAGGAACACTTTAGAAATAAATATACATTTTTGTATAAAACAAATACCTTTACCTCAGATGTTTATTCTCTGCAGGTTTCCCAGGTCATAGGATCTGAAGACTGAACAAAGTCTACATTCCAGAACAATTTTTTACATGGAAGTTTCAATTCCAGGCAATCAAGGCTTGAACTCAGTCTTCTGTACTGAGATCTGTTACAAAAGAGCTCCCAGGGAGTATAGCACTTTAGGCTGTCAGATTAGATTCCGAAAAAAGAGCACAAAGTCATTGTCCACTGTGAAGTGTGCACTCAAAAAAATATGTCTCCATCACTCTTGTCCTTATTTAACTCTTTCTTTATATATAGTTCTATGTATCATAAGCACCTTGTGTTTGGTTGTGTTGCTATATTTATTACAATCCTATTTAAGGCCCAAGGAAGGGACCTCACTGACCCTTTCAATAATATAAATATGTTGTGGGCTTTGAGTCTCCTTTTGGCTTTACAGGAAGTCACCAATGATAAATTGCAGGAGAAGACTTAAAAGAGTTTCTCCTCTAATCCTTCACTGGTCCAGCTGTGCATTTTTCACATGAAAAGAGTAAGAAATCTCTCCTTATCCTAATACAACCCATCAGTTCATGGGAAAATCTCAGGGGCATTAGAAACTGTTCATTTTTCTGCTCAAAATATTTCTAGTACTTGAATCATCTTCACTTCAAACAGTGTTCTAAGCAAATTCCACACTACTTGGATAAGCATACATTTCCAAGGGAACTACCTAGAAAACTCTGACTTGTTTCAATGTATAAACTCTGATATTAAAAAATCATTGAAAAGGCACACTGCCTTATCATTACATATTTTTACTGTTGATAAAAGGCAGAAACACAGCCTTATTGTTCTTACTCTATAATGACAATACAAAGTTCAAAGAAATGAGCTTTAATAGAATGTGTGTTTGTTGTGCTGACTAAGAATCAAACTCCAAAAACCACAGGAATTGGAAAATCTGGCTTAAGCATTTGTTTTGCAACTAATACACTAGTTGCCATTGACTAAATCACCCAGTCCCTCTGGGACACTGTTCCCTCAACCATAAAGCAAAGGGAATTAGGGAATTCTAAGTACTCTTCAATACGGACACACTAAGATTCTCTTCTCGTCCACTGGCCTATTCACATGACAAATGAGGTCTTCTGCACAGTTTTCAAAGGCAAAAAGAAGTAAATTGAAAGATTCTTTGTAACATAAGAGAAATAATAAAACTATACACAGGACACTACAAAATGATATCAAAAGAGACAGAGGCAATTTTCTCACCTTGGGAAAATAGCAAGAGAAGGAGGGAAGTGAAATGCAGCAGGGGGATGGCGGTGGCTGTTCAAACTAAGCAATGGGACTCTGAGTGGAGGGTGGGCAACGTTCTGGGACAAATGACATTAGAGAGGAAAATGTTCAAAAAAGTGATTTGAGGCCTTGGAATCAATGAGCCAAATGTGCAAAACTGTATGCTACAGAAGAGGACATTTTTGTATTTATAGAAAAATGTACTTCAAAGCCTCTTTCTTCCCCCTTCCCCAAAGGCTCAGCTCGGAGATCTAGTATTCTCTGTTAACAAAGGATAATTCCTGAGATCAGAGGCATCTTAATTAAGTCCCAGGAACTTTATCATGAGGTCTCTCTAGCTTTAACAAAACTTATCTGGATTCAAGAATTCATTTCTCAGGAGGTTGGTCAACAGGTCAAAGTAGAATAATCCAGAAGTTAAGATTTTTAAAGACTCACATAACTATAGCAGCTTTCTAAAAGCAGAAACTCTGAGCTCTGGTGGGATATTCTCTGAAAGGCAACTGTTCACTGCCTTCCTTGGTTTGCCAGATTGGCTTGTAACTTCCAAACAAGATGTAATAGCTGAATCCCAACTGCTGTTAATGGAGATGGTTTCAATAGTGATGTTATGGAATGGATCAAGCATAGAAAATGTTCCAAAATGCAGGTGTTTAGATGCAGTTTTAATTCACATTTGGCAGTAGGGAACCTTATACTCGCACTTAATCCCAACTTTCATTCTAGGTTTTCTCCAAATTACTCATCTCCACTATCTCCACTACATGCAACTTCTAAAATGAAGATCTATGGGAATTTTCTGCTAGGATGTATTAGAAAGAAAAATGACATCATGAGGATTTAAATATGGAGATGACATTTTACAGCTTTCTGCTATTAGACTAACCAGCTATCATCATCAGTTACAGTGCTGATAACTGTAGCATGGTTTAGAGGATGAGAAATAGAAGTCTTTGTTCCAATTCCAGTTAATATTAGCTCACTGAGCTCTTTCCTACAAGTTGAGCTGGTGTCAGCCCCCATTTTTAAAGTTTGATTATTAAAAGAATTAGTTCACTTCTAGCTTCACAGGAGACATTATGGAATAAGGAGATGCTTAAAAAATGTATTGAAAATATGCAATATTCTTTTATTTTAAAAGTTACTGCAGGAGGGGTGCCTGGGTGGCTCAGTCAGTTAAGTGTCTGCCTTTGGCTCAGGTTATGATCCCAGGACCCTGGGATCTAGTGCTGCTCAGTGGGGAGTCTGCTTCTCCCTTTCCCTCTGTGCCTCCCCCGCCAACGCCCAGCTTGTGTTCTCTCTTGCTATCTCTCTCTCTCTCTCTCTCAAATAAATAAATAAAATCCTTTTTAAAAAATTACTGTAGTATAATGTATTTCAATCTAAAGAACTCACAGATCTTTACAATTCCTTCTTTTGGAGGCTTAAAATCTCCCTTCCTATCAGGAAGACGTAAATGAAGTATACTTCATTGTCTTAGGTGATGTAGCTAAGTATCGTTTGGTTTTATTGTTTAAGCAAGCTCTATCCATACTCTGGTTGAAAAATTCACAATCGATAGGAAACAAATTCCAGAAGACAGAGTAAGATCTATTTTAAAAGCAGGAAAAGACAAATAGCAACTCCAAATCCTCCATAAAATCACACCATCTCAAGAGACTCATCCATCTCACAAATTTTCTGGGTAGTAATCAAAGGTAATCTTGTTTTCTAGTTATTTCTACCTGTATCATATAGTTGAAAAAAAATGAAGACCATGGAGTTATAACAATATAGTAATAGAGTTGCCTAGACCCATACCTGTTAGACCAGAGCAAATCTTTTTTTTTAAGATTTTTTATTTTATTTATTTATCAGAGAGAGAGAGAGAGAGAGAGAGCACAGGCAGAGGGGAGTGGCAGGCAGAGGGAGAAGGAGGCTCCTCATGGAGCTGGGAGCCTGATGCGGGACTCAATCCCAGGACCCTGAGATCATGACCTGAGCCGAAGGCAGATGCTTAACCAACTGAGCCACCCAGGCACCCCACCCAGAGCAAATCTTATTCAGTCACTTCCACAGGCTGTGCATACCTCCAAAGGATCCTACCTCATTTGCCCAAACCTTCCAATCCAGGATAACAAGCCATTGTGCTCATATAGGTCACAATCATTTATATAGAAAAATATATCTAGGGATAAATCTTACTCAATCTTTCCAGACCTCTGGATAAATAAAATGTTCCTTGCTTGGATTAATCTACCTCCTCTGTATAAAACTTGAGTCATTAAAATCCCTTTTACCATTGTATCTCAAGTCCATGCTTAGCTCATGTTCCCTCTGATGGATAAAAGATAGTTCAATAAATAGGGACACAGCAAGACTAGGGAGAGTAATCATTCTATTTTGAAAATTATAGAATTGGACCAGACTCCCTGAAACTCCAGTGGGAAACAACTAATTTTCATCCTTGCATGATATGCTTATAGTCATTCACTCTTCCATTTAATAAATGTCTACTGAGAACCTACTACGTATTAGACTCTGTGTTAGGTTTGGCAAGGATAGTTCCCTCACTTAATGGAGTTCATGGTCCAGTTTGGCAAAAAGATAAGTAAAGAGTCTAATTGCAATTCAGTGTGATACATGCTGTGTTAGGTCAGGTACAGGGTGCTGGAGTAGGAAGGAGGTCAAGAAAGGCCTTCTGGAAAACTCTTGTAAGTTGAGTCTTGAAGGATAAGCAGTAGTCTTCTGGGCGCCTGGGTGGCTCAGTTGGTTGAGCGGCTGCCTTCGGCTCAGGTCATGATCCTGGAGTCACTGGATTGAGTCCCGCACCGGGCTCCCTGCTCAGCAGGGAGCCTGCTTGTCCCTCTGACCCTCCCCCCTCTCATGCTCTCTCTCTATCTTATTCTCTCTCTCAAATAAAATAAATAAAATCTTTAAAATAAATAAATAAAGGATAAGCAGTCATCTAAAAATGAGGGTGAAGAAGCTTGTTAGAGTCCTAAAAGTTGTTCAGTATATACACTCAGAGAATGATAAATAAAAAGACAAGGTTTTATCTTTTTTCAGCTTTATTAAGATATAACTGACAAATTGTAACATACTTAAAGTATATAACATGATGATTTGATATATGTGTATCTCGTGTAAGGACTCCTACCATTGAGTTGATTATCATGCCCACCACCTCACATATTTACCTTTTTTTTCTTTTTTGGTGAAAATACAAGTTCTACTCTTAGCAAATTTCAATTATACAATACAATATTACCAACTACAGCCACCATATTATACAGTAGATCTTCAGACCTCAATCACCCTGTAACCTAAAGTTTGTACCCTTTTTCAGGCCTCTCCCTATTTCTCCCATACCCCAACCCCTGGCAACCACCATTCTACTCTTGTTTTTGCAATTTCTACTACTTAAAAAAAATTCTGCTTATATATAAGTATTTGTCTTTCTCTGTATGGCTTATTTCACTTGGTGTAAGGGCCTCCAGGTTTAACCATGTTATCACAAATGGCAGAGTTTTCCTTTTTTTTTTTTTTAAAAAAAAGGATGAATAATATTCAATTGTATATGTATGTATGTATGTATTTATCACATTTTCTTTACCCATTTATCTGTCAGTGGACACGTAGGTTGTTTCCATGTCTTGTCTATTGTAAATAATGCTGCAAGGAACAAGCAGATATCTCTTCAAGATAGTGTTTTTGTTTCCTTTAGATATATACCCAGAAGAAGGATTGCTAGATCAGATGGTAGTTCTATTTTTAAGTTGTCAAGGGACCTCCATATCGTTTTCCACAGTGGCTGTGCCAGTTTACAATCCAACTCCTTTTTAATAATACGGTGTATCATATTTATCAACTGGCATAGTTGTACCATCCTTGCAGGAAAAAAATCCCACTTGCTCCTGGAGGATGATCATTTTGAGATACTGTTGAATTTGGTTTGCTAATATTTTATTAAGAATTTTTGCTTTTATGTTCATTAGGAATATTGACCCATAATTTTCTTTTCTTGTAGTGTCCTTATCTGACTTTTGGTATGAGGGCAATGCTGGCTTTGTAAAATAGTGTTCCCTCTACTATTTTTTTAGGAAGGATTGTAATAAATTTTTCTTGAAATCATTGGTAGAATTCACCAATGAAGCTATCTGGTCCTGGGTTTTGGTTTATTGGGGGGTTTTGATTACTGCTTCAATCTCCTAATATGTAGGAGCCACTCTGGTCTCTGGCTTTCTTTCAGAGGACATTGTTCCATGGGAGGAGGGGATTCAGGATGCTCCTACATTGACATTTTGGTCCCTACTCTCTCCATTCTCGACAAAGCCTCAACCCTTTAGGAGAGGACAGTGTAGGAAATGTTAAGTTTGAGTCAGCTATAAAGAGAGTATATACATTTTACTGAATGCCAGAATTTAGAATTATTAAAACCAGACAGCAAATTATAGGTATAATGGGTCACTTGACATGTACTCAGGAAGAGCTAGGTTCTTAACCTCACTAGATGGATGATATTTTGACGAATGACTACCCATTCTTTAAATAAGGTTTAAGGTCTCTTTCACTCCTAATCTTTTTGGATTTTCCAATATTATACTTTCAAACACAAATAACTTTATTTATTGCCAGCGAGTTTCAGAAAAGTTCAAATGGTAGAAAAATCCTGCTTTGTTTAATTGAAAGTAAGCCAACTTGGTGTATAGGTCAGCCTAAGATCTTTCTGCATGAACTTTAAGATTTCAGATTGCTCCATGGTACTGCAGGTGTATTGATGGGCATGGTGCTACTCCTAGCCAAATGTCGAAGCAGCTTCTACAGGGGGCTTCTGTCCACTTCCTGTATCTAGTCTCCATTTGTTTCCACCTTAGTATTCTGTGGATGCTGTGGGTCTAGATGGAGAGTGCTCGAAAACCTATATGCAAGTCTCCTAGATTCTCGACAGACATCATCTGATCTGGTGAACTTTACATGAATCTTATGTCACTATACAAGGGTTGAAAGGTTTTTTTATGATTTATTTATTTATTATTTTTTAATTGAAATATAGTTGACCCACAATGTGATATTGTGTACATTGTGTTCAGGAGTTCAACATAGCAATTCAACAAGTCTATACCTTATGCTGTGCTCACCACAAATGTAGCCACCATCTGTCACCATACAGTGCTATTATGATACCCTGGACTATATTCCTTATGCTGGATCCTTTTTTTCCTGTGACTTATTCATTCCATAACTAGAAGCCTGTATCTCCCACTCCCAATTGAAGGACTTTTAAAATCAGTTTTTCTACTCTAGTCACAAATGTGTTTAAATTTGTTATAAAAGTGACCTCAGAGCTTAGGTGCTAATGTTTACTGAGCAGTTACTATGGGCCTTTCACCTTTCCAAGTACTTTACATATTAAGTCATTTGATTTAATATAACTCTATAATTGCTTTTATTATCTTCCTATTATTTATCTAGCAAATGAAGAAAACAGTTGGAGTATAGAGACATTAAGTAACTGACCTGAAACTACATACCTAGCAAACTACAGAGTGAGAATTCAAACCTGAATTGTCTGATTCCACCAACCTCAAGCTAAACCACTATGCACATTGTCTCTCTCGGGTGAATTTAAAACCATTCCAGTCTTCAGTCTCCTTATGCTGAAGCTACTTCACACTTTGTGAAGCGATTTCATGTTTACAAAGCATTCTCATTTTTCACTTTCTCTGGAACTTACACAAACCTATTTGGGGTAATTGGGACAGGTATTCAGATCTACATTTCAGAGAAATAGCTGAATCTCAGAAGGACTGACTTACCTAAGGTCCGGAGAGCCAGAACCACTGTAGGTCAACTGACCTATTACTAATAGGAACTCCTTTCCCTACTACATGGCATATTTTTACTACATAAGTAAATGAAGACAAAAATACTTCCCAAGGGCCTATGGTTTGCTTAGGGAGATGACTGGGTGTTAGCACTTTGATGTAGAGAAATGCAACTTAGAATTACAAAGGACTATTGAGAATCCAGAACAAATATAATCAATGTCAAATGCGGACTCCAAACTTGGGTTAATCTTACCATTTATGCCCCAAATGAGAAGTCATACTCATGAAATCAAGGAGTTGACACTACAGCAAATCAGAATGTTCAACAGCATGAAGAAAAGGCAGGATGGTGTGCACTGAATATATTAAATACATACTAACTCAGGCTAGGTCCCTCAAAGTCATATAATTGCAAATGTTTGTCAGAAATGGAATCAGAAGACTTGAACCACTCCAGGCAGGGTCTCCTGTGTAGCCAAGTAAGAATCATAATCCTGTTAAGAGTTAACTGGTAACTGAATGAGGGAAATGCTGTTTCCTAGAAGCATCTGAATATTCCAAGAAAGGGAGTGTACCTAGGGTAGGAGAAAATGCCTAAGGCTAGCAATCAGGGAGACTTGGATTCCAATTTCTGCTTTAGGACTGATTTGTGATGATGTCTTAGGTAAACCATTTGACCTCTTTAGGATTACTTGACCACCTGGAAAATATACATGCCCTTCTTGCTATGATGGCCTAATGTGAGAATCATATGAGAAAGGTGTGAAAGAAATTAAAAAGTACAGATTTGGGCTATACATAAATGGGGTGAAGTAATCTAAGCAATAAAAGGACTTGCCTTTAAATGGACCAACAGTACAGCATATGTCTGGGAAGAAACATTTACTGACAGTATAATGTGCCAGGCACTGTATTAGGTGCTTCTCACAGTTCCTAGATAGAATGCTATTATCAGTTTACTGATGAGAAATTCAGGTTCCAACAGGTTCAATATCTAATCTCAGAATCACACAGCTAGTAAATCATAACACAGGAATTCAAATCTAGGTATGCCTACCGCAAAAGGCACTGGAAAAGCAGATATCAGACATAAAAGAGGACAACTTGGAGATTCCAGTATCATGATAGACATGGAGAAGCTTTCAAAGGAGGAAAGAATCTGATGTCTGAGGCCTGTTACGGTCACTTGAAACCTTTAGTGAACAATTGCTTTGAGTGTTATGTTGTTATAGAATCCATATTTCAAGGCAGCTGAGACTATCTGTTCATAGTCTTAAGTAAACCACTTGCTTCTCCACAATGAGAAGCTGTGTTCTTCTCCCTATTGCCCACCATCTTTATTATAATAGGGACCGGTGAAAAGATCAAATGGGTAGATCAGGGTGAATTTGTGACCATTCTCAGGAAAACCATCTCCAAGAACTTGTCCAGTGGAAAAAGGATGAGTTACTCCAAGTGCATTTTTCTTTTCCTCCTCTTTCATTTTCTCCATCATCATCATCACAATATCACATGAAAGCTGTAAAACCCCTCTGTCCTTGAGTAAGTCAGTTAGCCTTCATCACCGTAAGACCCCCAAAAGTAACACAAGACTGTTGGCTCAGGTATCTCTGAGCTCCTTTCAAAATTCAGCAGCCCTAAATTTTGAGAATTGTCACATAAATCAGAATGAGCTCATGCTACATAAGACAGAGGGCAAAGAAAGTAACATAAACCACAATCCTTGCCCCCAAAGGGCTTAAGAACTAGACAGCATCTGGAAAAGCTGGGATCCACAACAAAAATTAATTGAGAAGTATCACTAGGAAATACTGAAATCTTATTGTTATATATAATATTTAACAATATTTATCATTGAAAGGTTAAATAGGGCTGTTTGCCTCTTCCCTTTATCAGACCACCCTTTACTCCCCTACCGCTACTCCAAAGATGCCTTCATTTCCACTTTCCAAAATTATCTTCCTGATTTGAAGCCCAAGTCTCAAATACCACTTCCATCAAAAGGCCTTCTGCCCTCAACTGGAGAGGATCTCACTCTCCTTTCAATTCCCAGCTCTGCTTTCCAATTTGCCTGTATAACATCATAGCCTAGAGGCACCTAAGATGCATTCTATTTTGGGGGGTCCTGATTCTGAAGTCTGGCTCAACCAGTGATCAGCCAGCTGACTTCCCTAGGTCTTTGTTTCCTCTCGAGGACAGTAGATCTGATAATAATCTCTCCCACACAGAGCTGTCGTGCACATTAAACAACCCGCGGATGTGCTTAGTAGAGATTCAGTGAATGTGTCTGAATCCTCCCCTGGCAATTACTTTATTCAGCTTTCTACTCCAGTCATTTGTGTATCTGTTTTATCTCCTCCAGGAGAGAAAATCTGAGGACAGGAAACTCCTCTCACCCCTCGCCCCTGCCCCTTCCCTCCACCCAGTACCTAGCACAGATTCTCATAGTTTATGTGTATATTTATCAGATTGGTCTCCGCCTGGACAAGCTGTCTCCTGGAGCCCGTTACGAATGTTCAGCATGCACACTTCAACATTAACAGGGGCAGCGTGGAAACCTCTCTTTTGTCTTCTTCCCACTCCCCAACCCCCGCCCCCCATGGCTTTGGAAAGGAGGCTGCAGTTAGAATCACTGCACTGTAAGAAAATCATCAATTGTCTAATGAAAGCCCCTGTCATTAAATATCCAGCCTCTGGCACAATCCCTGAGGGAAAGAACCCATTCCCACAATGCACTGGGCCGATTTGTGAGCCCTGCCTTGGTGAGCACAGACTCTCCCCTGACCCTGGAAGTCAATCAGCAGGAGCCCTGAATTATGAAGCATGAATGCTCACCACTTCGTGGTCTTTAGCTGACCTGCCAACTCCTGTCACTGAAGGTCACCCAGCTACGGAGCCTTGCAGAGAATCAGTCACCTTCATCTCTCTCCTCTCCCTCTTCTCCACACGGGGTCTCCCTCTTCTCCACACGGGACCCCCATGTAACCCTTTCCCCTTTCATTAGACCCTTGCCGCTTCCTGAGGCTTTGGCAGTTTCCACGGTGTCCAACCTACCAGGCTGTAAATACCTGACTAAGAAACACGAAATGTGTTTATAGGACTTCTCATGCTTCCTCATCTAAACCATAAATATGAGATGTATTTTGACATTTTTCAGAAAACACACCATCTCCCAGATTCAATTGACAGCACAGATTTACTCCCCACAAGACTGTACCAAAATCTCAACTTGGCAGTTTTCAGTCAAGCCCACACATGCAGCTGCACTGTGCTAACAAAAATGGAATCTTATTAAATCAATACCCTGAGTGGCCGTGCCTTAAAATGATTATTTTCAAGCTGTAAGAAATTTGGTGGTATCTGAACTTCATAAACAGCTAAAATGGTAGTGTGTGAGACTCTGATGTTCAAGACTTTCTCCAGCTGTAGCCACAGGAAAGGTAGGCAGCAGAGATTGTGTATATGATCACAGATTTTGAAATCAGGCAGATTTCTGCTCTGCTACCTATGATGTGTCACTCGGGAAGTTACTGCTTCTCTGCCTCAGTTTCCTGAGTAAAAATAAGAGTAAATAAGCAAGAAATACTGAAACCCCTGAAGAGAATTATTTGTGACACTAGCATACATAATGTGTATGTATGTATGTATATATCACTTAGACTGGTACTTGGCATTTATTAAACACTCAACAAAGGATGCCAATTTTTTTAAAGATTTTATTTATTTATTTGAAATAGCAGGAATGGGGTATGGAGAGGAGCGGAAGGAGAGGGACAAGCAGACTCCCCACTGAGCAGGGAGCCTGACGCAGGACTCGATCCCAGGACCCCAGGATCATGACCTGAGCCAAAGGCAGACACTTAACTGACTGAGCCACCCAGGCACCCCGAGAACGTCAATTTTTTTTAAAAAACCCTCATATCCATTACAAGATAGAAATATTAAGCCAAAAATGATTACTGAGCCCTCAGACGCTGTCTTATTCTGGTTGAACTACCTGGACTTGGAGCAACATCTAGGAAGATTTGTTTTCACTTCCCTGATTCTTGATCCTTTTCATTTTGTTCATTTTGTTCATCCTCCAACCACGAGGTGCTGTGATCAGGCCAGGATTAATTAGGGTTCTCTCGGAATGGTGCTGTAGGCATCTAAGAATGATTGCCCAACATAATTGTTTGGGTGTTGGTCTCTCCTGCTGGAAGGGAAGCTCTCAAGGCCAGGGCCTCTGCCATTCCTTTCTTTATTCTCATTACCTCTTTGTGTTCAACAGGGGAAGACCAGGGACTAATTGTCAGTGTCAGGCCAGCTCCCAGCCGAAACCTCTGGGAAGCTGCCTTTCCCTTCCTAGAGCTGTTAGCTGTTACTTATCTCCTAGATGGAAAAGTCTGTAAAGGCCCTTGGCATCATGCCAGGTGCTTTGTTTATATGTTTTGTCTCATTTAATCTTCACAGTTATCTAGGAGGTAGACACCCTGGTTATTCTGGTAGTACAGATGAAAGAATTTAGGCTTACAGAGATGAAATAAATTTAGCAAAGCTTATACAGTAAGTGACTGAGCCTGGATCCCAAGACAGAACCTACTAAGCACAAAGTACACTAACTAAATACCCGCTCACAACAAGTACTGACCACTGTAAAAGGCTGGACAATCATCATGTAGGGTTCTCAGTGGATTTTATTATTATATTTCAAGTTTTGGTAGGCATCTTATCCCAGATTAGACAAACTGACTCCCCTTGAAAGTTGGAGAGATCAAAACCATTTATAGTTACCGTTAATAACCATCTCATATGACCAGAGATTCACAGAGTCAAACCTGATCCTTTATTCTCAAGGATCGAGTCTCAGCATGAAAATGTATAGTATCAGTGTAACTGCCCTGTATAGAGCCTTCTGATATATAACAAGGCGTGCTCCCCACCTCACGCATCCTCACAGGCTAGAGATTTCCAAAAGTAGAGCCCTTATGCAAAATGTTGGTATATTTTTTCTCTGTTTTTTGGTGGCTGAGCTTAAAGAAGATATTGAAGTTTAGGACATGCACATGCCAGCTTAGAAATGGGCCAAACAAATCTCAGTGGATAGAAACATATGACCTTAGCTGGAGGGTAAATGCCAACTGTCACCTAGAACACACCCAGGGGCCCCCACTTTGTACTCAAGTCCCTTCCAACTTTGACACCCTAAGGGATCTCTGGAGATGGGGCTAAGACTTCTTCTGTACTCTGTCCTGCCACAGGACTAGTTTATATTAATGCCCAGATGAAAACACACAAAGCAGGTTTAGCCTATTTTTTTAGATAACCCAGAAATCAGAGTCCGTGGGGAGCAAAGGAAACTTTTGAGGATGGCAGAGTCATTTACTTTGTACAAACAGAAGAGGGTTTGTTCTGGAGTCTGTACTTGGAAGTTCACAACGCCTCCCTAACAAAAACAAACTCTGTCCCCTCTGTGCCTCTTCTCCACAGGCTCTCAGCCAGTACGCATCTTCTGTCCTCAGCTGAGCCTGGCTGATTGATTCTCTGAACACTGGGAGTGACCTTCTCAGATGGTGTCCTCCTAACCTTCTTGGTTGTTTCTAATCCTGTTAGCAACCTCCCAGCACACAACACTAATGCAGTGGTATCTGATTGCATTTTTTGCCAATATCTGACAAAATGCAGCAGCTTATTAGTGACTCTTATGCCATGTGGTTTTAGCAAAATTGAATGCTAATGAGATGTGATTCGGTGGAAAATTATAGCAATAGGGTGCATGCCTTCGGTAATTGCAGTGGAGGCTCTAGTTTGCAATGGGGGTACCAGGATTTCTTTTCCTTAATAGTGATTTTCAAGGCACAGAAAGGTACTGTGTATTTACAATTATGCAGCAGATGATTAAGTGGCTTTCGCGGGTGGACTGTTGGACAGCCTTGCAAATCATAGAGATGGCTAAGGAAAGCAGAGAGAAGATAACAATTGCATTGTCTCATCTGAAGCCTCATTTATTAGCACACCCCCACCTCCAAACAGAGAGGAAAGGGAGGCAGGATCATAGCAACGATGGTAGTCTTATTAAAAGAGACAGATTCTTTATTAACTAGTCAGGAGCCAAATGATTAAACAGCTTTACTTGCCATTGAATTCCGAGCAGAAATCAATGTACATTATACAGTTGCAGCAGCTGAGATCGCAAAAGCTCCAAGGACAGCACACATACATTTCTGACTTACAGAAATATTTCATCACCGTAATGGTCAGGAGACGGAGTGCATTTTGTCCATGGAATATAACTTATATCTTGTTCATTTTTGTATGTGGTAGAAAAGCTACCTGCATAAACTCCCCAATTGTAGTATTCCTGTTGCAAAATCTTAAGTGTCCAACTGAAAAGGATTGTCTCTACATTCAGAGCATTTTTAAGAATGAGTCCTTGCTTTATGGAGACTTAAATGCATTTAACTCTAGGTGGTGCTACCCAGTGAGTTTGGTGGAGTTGTGACAAAACCATGACTAAGGGTTGTTAAATGCAGTGCTGGGTATTCCCTGTGCCTCCCCCCAGCCCGACAGACAAGAGTAGAGAAGACATGTCCCTTATGCTCTTACACAATCCAAACAACTAACTTGTTCTCATATGCAAACTTTCTCTAACACCAACAGCTTTTGTGAATTTATACAAGTAATTATCCTTCCAATCTAAAACTTAGAAAAGGATATAAAATTTAAAAAGAAGGAAAAATATAAACTCGACATGCTGTGTTCAGCACCTGAAGGATTTCCCTTTCCCGATGATCAGTAAATGTGACATTATTGAATGACTTGCAAAATGTCTACTTCTACAAAGGATTTTAAGCGGCTTACAGTAAAAACCATGCATAATCAAAGTTTTAGTTATCTATCGCTAGGTATCAAACTACACCAAGACTTAATGGCATAAAATATAACCATTGTATTCTATACACAATGTATGTATCAGGATCTGGGGGATGAAACCACAGGATGGCTCGTCTCTGCTCCAAAATGACTGAAATGGTTCGAACACCCTAAACTGCTGGGGCCATATGTCTTGAGCCTTGGGTTGTTGAGGGTTGCCTTGGGTCGTCTCTGTGACACACTGGCTCAGGAAGGGATGTGCAAGGTGGTTTCTTCGTTCACGTGTCTGGCACTGCTGGTAGGACTGGAATGGCCAAAACTGGCTCTGTATCTCTCTCTCTCTCTCTCTCTCTCTTCGTGGATTATCACAGGAAGTTTCCTCACAGCATACCAGTCTTTGGGAGGTTAGACTTCTTACATGGTAGTTAGCTTTCGTTTGTGATCCAAGAGGCCTGGGCAGAAACTGGGAAATGTCTTAAGAATGACCTAATCTCAGAAGTCCCAGGGGCACCTGAGTGGCTCAGGTGGTTAAGCATCTGCCTTCTGCTCAGGTCGTGATCCTGGGATCCTGGGATGGAGCCCCTCCACCTTCAGGCTCCCTGCTCAGTGGGGAGTCTGCTTCTCCCTCTCCCTCTGCCCCTCTCCCGAGCTCATGTGTGTGCACTCCTACCTTTCTCTCAAATAAATTAAAAAAAAAAATCTTAAAAGTCCCAGAGCAGAGAAATTAGACAATATTTCTCAATAAAAGGAGTAGCACAGACTACACAGCCATCTTATTGCAAACCATAGGCATGCTGTAAGTGCAATGATGATAATTTTAAAGTGAGAGGAGGTGTACAATTGAGGGAACAATTATACTAAAAAATGAGGCTAACAGCAACGCCCTGCTATGAGCAGAGAATGTAACCCCAAGTTTCCTAGTGATCAAGGCAAAAAGGAAAGAAGCAGCAATATAGTGCTCTTTATTCCAAAAAAATCATGCTCATTTTTTTCAATTATCTTCCAAAGAATAAACCAATAATCAACAAACATAGACCATGAGATGAGTTTCTTGCTACCTAACCCTCCTTTTCTGCCTCAGTAACACTGTTCAGCCTTGTGGTGATGATCACTCTGATAGGAAACTAACTGATTAGAATGGGGCCCGGGATTGAGAAGGGCAGAAGAAGAAAGGGGAGGAAGGAGGGTGAACTGTGGCAAACACAAAGCAAAGGAGAAACAAAAGGAGGAAAGGAGAGAGGGGATTCAAATTTTGTCTTGCTCTGCCTTATAAAGAGTTTCACGGGTCACAAGCTCCAACGCCTACTAGGTCTGGCAAGTACCTAAAATATCTGAAACACATGAAGTAAAAGAAAGCAGAGAGAAGGGGAGCCCCTGCCAAATGTCTAAAAGCCTCCAATTATATTTGATTAAGTTGATTATAGGCACTTCCCTGCCAAACATACCCATGTCTGTGACTGACTTCAGGCTGTTTCTGCCTGACAGGTTTTACCTCTTAACTTTGCTTCCATGGAGAAATTCTGAGTTCACAGGCTGAAAAATCAGCCTGCTGGGTTTCCTGTATCTCCCCTAGCAGAGAGATCCTCCAGGATGACATTGAAGGACGGATCATAGGTATTTGCTGAAGTGACTTCTCTCAGTCCCTGGTTTCCTACTATGTAGGTCCTATCACCTCCAGAAAGAGTTACTGGGGAAGGAGAGGAGAGATTTTTATTTCTCATAAGGGATAAAATAATGAGGTAAGCCAGGCTACTGCCAAATACCTACTCTTGCTCAAATCCAGTCTTAGAACTGAGAAATGCATTGGTGTATTTTGTAAGGCGAGCTACTACTCTATCATTTACCTCAGACTGCTACTTTGTAGACATCTAATGTCCGAAAAGCCAAGAAAAGACTCTAGTTTGTTCTTTGTTATAGAAAGATATAGGGAATGTTAGCACTCCTCAAGTTCTGACCCAAATGTTTTTCTTTGCCCTGTCTTCCTCCACTTTTTAATGGGCAGCCATTAAAACCAGTAACTACCCAGAAAAGTAACAGGGTTTCCAGTTACCTGAACTCTCCTTAGACTAAAAAAAGCTTTGATTCTGAGCTGAGTGTATGGATAACCCATTTTCCTTTTGCTAGTCTCTTCACATTTCATCACCGCATTGTTTCCGGTAGTGAGGGAGTCAAGCCGGGGAATTTATATCTCTGTCCCCATGGCTCTCCTTTCAAAGTGTCACACCACCATGCTGTGTGCTTTTTTGGTTAATGTGCGCCACATCCATTTATGTCTTACTTTGTGTCCCAAACTGATTTCTTCAAAAGCTGATCAATAGCAATAAGACAATAATATAAGAATATTAGGTCTCCCAGAAAAGAAATTTGCAGTTAAATGGGATCCTTTGATACCTATATCCTACATTAACTAATGGTGGCTCTTCCAGACACCACTCAGGCCAAATGGATTTGGGAAAGAGTCCACACAGCTAGTGGGTCATTTTGAGACACCTAACTCAAATGTCACTAGATGTTAGCCTTTGCTGAGATAGAAAAAGCTCAGTCGAGTTCCACAAATGATGTAGATTCTCAAGAGTTTGGACCCTTAATGTTTTCTTAAATGGCCAGTTTGTTCTGACTCACTGATTGGAGAAAATTAGGTGAGATAGAAGAAATAGAAATTGTTACTCCCTTTAGATTGGGGATGATTATCATGAATAATGAAGTGAACTTTCTAGCAAAATGGCCCTGATATTTTCCATTCATCTATACACCCATTAGCTCCTATACTCCATTTGAAAAAAAAGATCTTAGTTCCTCCCTATTAACACATTTTATCATTCAGCCTTAACTGCAGACATAGATATTTGTAGATTAATGTAACTGAACAAAAGATACATTTGATACAAAAAGATACAAAAGACATCATGAAAAAAATAGTTTTGAGAGAAAAGGAAGAATTCATTTTATTTTAGAATGAAGAAAATGTGTTATAGGCAGGGACATTCCAAATCCTTTGGTTTCATGAATATTCCATCTTCATGATAATGACTGCTGTGCTCTTATGAACTTCTAAGTAACAGCTAACTTTTGTCAGAGCTGAAGTTATTAAAGGTAGAGAACAGAGAAAACAGAATCTCTCCTTCTGAGTGGACATTTTCAGTGTGGAATTACATTAAGCTTTCTCAGTAATTCACAGTAATGGAATTTATCATCTTTTACTCCCTGCCACAAAGAGCCCAGAATTAAAAGGACCTGTCCTTCATTGTTAAGTACTGCACAGTTTTCCCCTTTCAGGATCTTATGTGAAGATTCTGCTGCTCCTATCAATATTAGTTTTCTTCTAATAGAAAATTTCTTTCCTCTGTATCTCATTTTAAAGGCCTCCCAACATGTCCCAAACAGGTTACCTTCTATGGGTAACCAGAGAAGATTGAGCAAATTAGAGATCTTTTTTTGTTTGTTTGTTTGTTTGTTTTTGAGAGAGAGAGAGAGAGAGAGAGAGAGAGCATGCGCACCCGTGCGTTCATGTGAGTCAGGGGGAGGGGAGGAGAGGGAGAGAGAGAATCTTAGGGAGAGAGAGAATCTTAAGCAGGCTCCATGTCCAGTGCAGAGCCCAATGTGGGACTTGATCTTGCAACCCTGAGATCGTGACCTGAGCTGAAATCAAGAGTTGGAAGCTTAACTGACTGAACCACCCAGCCTCCCCAGAGATCTTTTTTTAATGAAGTTTCCAGGTATAAATAAATGCAGGGACCACAAGCAACTGTGTGTCTCCTGGAAACATGGGATTATATGGCCACTTAAAACTGAAGCTTAATAGGGTCTCACAGGAATCACCAAAGCCTTCCATTCCCTATGGGTCCAAGAAAGAAGCCAAGGTGTAAAGACAGTGTTGACAAAGACACCGAAGGCTTACTGGGGTTTTAGTTGCCATTTAAGAAAGGGAATGAAACTGTAGCCCCATCTTTGTGCCTATAAGATCTTGGTAAGAGTTCATAAGCGTCTGTAACTTCTCTCTCTTTGCTATTTTCATTACCACCTTGGCTATTTCTGGAAATTTGTTAAAGGAGCAGGACTTGGGTATCCCGCATCTTCTTACAGCTAGACTTGCAAGGATTAGATCTCCAAAGGACAGAGTGGTGATGGTCACTGAAAGAAGAACACAAACAAGCTGAATCCCTTGAGCTCCCAAGGAAGAGGCCGTGGAGGTGGACTGAGCAACAGAGCAACAAGTTTTGCATTCACAAGGTCCTTGTGGTCCTTCTGCATTCATAATGCCCTAGTATAACTGCAAGCACAGTGTCAATTGTAATGGAAACAATTATAACCCTTAGAATAGCAGCTTCACAGAATTAATATTTTACAGTATTAATTAAGTAATATTCTATCCTTAAGCCCAAGGTCTCAGAGCATCTGTCTCACAAGAAAAGAATGAATGAGATGTCATCTGTATCTGTTATTTTTGAAATGTCTATTTTGCTAAGTTTTAAGAGTGAGGCATGATTTTGCAAGGGTAAAATGGACATAATTTGGGTTAAATCCCAGGTTTTTGGCTTGAGTAGAGGATAATGCTATTTAGCAAAATAGGTTGGATAGCACTCTATGGCACTTTACACTTTCTCAGTGTGCTGAAATATAGTATATTCAGATGGTTCTATGACAAAATTTATTATATATAATAAGCTTTGTATATATATATATATATATATGTAAGCTTTTTCATAGAAGATTTATGAATACTGATAAATCAGTTCCAATCCTCTCCATGGACATTTTTGGTATTCATTAAACTGCCTGTGGTTTCCTTTAATAAAGCTAGATATTTGAAGTTTGAAAAATATTGAAGCTTTAAATTAGGAATTTCTGAAGAAATTACAAATGTTGATAATAAAAATTATCAAATTATCAAAAGGATTTAAAGTGATCTGGTGAATTAGGTATGACCTGACTTTATTAACCATCTCTGGTTAATAATAATATAAAATGAAAATGCATGGAGTACTGACAAGGTGCCTAGCTCTAGACTAAGAATTTTATACATATTACATCATTCACTTATCAAGGCAACACTATTAGGTAGGCATTTCACTTTACAGATGGTAAAATAAAGCTCTGAGAAATTGTCACTTGCCCAAAATTATACAACTAGCATAACCAGAATTCAAACCAAAGTTATTAATGTTTTAACCTGTATATCTGAACTACATTCATTACTTTCTGAACTTTTAGACCTCCTGAGGAAAAAAAAAATCTTTCTTTTTTTTTTAAAAAGATTTAATTAATTTATTTATTTGACAGTGAGAGAGAGAGAGAGAGAGAGAGCAGGAACACAAGCAGGGGGAGTGGGAGAGGGAGAAGCAGGCTTCCCTCAGAGCAGGGAGCCCAAAGCAGGACTTGATCCCAGGACCCTGGGATCACGACCCGAGCCGAAGGCAGATGCCCAACAACGGAGTCACCCAGGCGTCCTGAAAAACGTCTTTCTGAAAACATTATAAATGAGCTTTGGAGATCCAAGTGGCAACATGGTTTGATACAAAGACCACTGGACTGAGGGTTGAGAGTCTGAACTCCTTGTGTGTGAACATGCTGTGTGACACTGACCAAGGCCCTTAACAGCTCTGGGTTTCATTTTCTTTGTTTAAAAAATAATTGAATTGAATTGAAATAAAAGTCACTTCTAAAATATTATTATTTGTGACATCAGAAATTTGAAATTTCTTCATTCACATGGAATAAGATTACAAACCATAAAATGGCTCTGTATACACATTAAAAGCAGGGGCCTCTAAGAAGTTGCTTTGGGGTCAGAGCTAAACATGGTCTCACCCTTATCAAAAGGATTTAAAGTGATCTGGTGAATTAGGTATGACTTGACTTTATTAACCATCTCTGGTTAATAATAATATAAACAGGGCGCCTGGGTGGCTCAGTTGGTTAAGCGACTGCCTTCGGCTCAGGTCATGATTCTGGAGTCCCGGGATTGAGTCCTGCATCGGGCTCCCTGCTGAGCAGGGAGTCTGCTTCTCCCTCTGACCCTCTTCCCTCTCGTGCTCTCTCTCTCTCATTCTCTCTCTCTCAAATAAATAAATAAAATCTTTGAAAAAAAATAATATAAACAGCCATAGAAAGCATCTCTGGGACATCCACCTGGAGTCTATTTACCTCTAACAATTTGGACTACTGCCACCATCAGAAGGAAGAGAGGTAGACTGGCTTACAACACGGTTTAGTATTTCAAATCTTAATGTTGAAATAATTTTTCAAAGACATCTACTCCAGTGTTTTCTAAATGATGATCCACAGATATCTAAGATTATGTACTTCGAACTCAATATGGATTTTTTCTTTTATTAAATGGTAATTTTAAGGTAAAATTAATTGTTATTGCTTTATTTCTATATACATTTGGTAAAATAATACATTTTTAAAACTTTTACTACTTGGCAAAATCAAATTTTCTGGGAACTGCTAGTCTAATCTAATCAACGGTCTCTTCCATTCAGTGTCTGAAACCCTCTCTAGTCCTTTGATCCTTGAACTTCACTGGAGATGAGAAAGTAAATAGTCATAAGCAACTCCACTCCATTTTTTTAGATGTCTCCATATGTGTGGTAAGTCTTTGGTATATAGTGCTAAAATACATTTTGAGTAGTTCCACTGAATAGTAATACTTTTATAAGACACATTGTATAAATAATAAAATGAGAAGAGTTAACTTACTTGTACTAACTAGCTAGTAACAAAGCTGGGGCTAATCTTAGTTCCAGTATACTTCAAAGCCCACACTCCTAACAAACATGACATACTGCTTTTTGAGTCTTCCCTGTTAACACCGTAAAGAACAAGTCCTCCCTCTTCCATGTGATTATCTTTCACAAATTTAAAGATAATCTTTATGTTTCTCTGAGTTTCTCTTAGCTGGGATGAATATGGACAATTTCTTTAGTTGTTGCTAATATGACATGGTTCCTTCACATCATTATTAGTAGACTGCTTACTCTTCATTACTTGTAAGTTGCCTGGGCATCAATGTCAGGTTGTAAAAAAATATGGGCTTGGCTCTCCTGGGTTTGAGTGCTGGCTCTGGCACTAACTAGTTATTGGCCTATTGAGAGCTATTTATGTTATTTATCAGGGTTGGGTAAGAGTTTCCTTATCTACAAGATGGGAGTAATATGTCCTAGTGGTACTGTGGAGATTAAAAGAAAAATTAAAACCTAAATGGCCTTTGCTAATTCAGTCAGCAGAAAATTAAAACAATGAACAAAAATATATGCATGTGTTATAGGTATCTGGGCTATAATACATAAAAATAATGTAAGAATTAACTTGATATGATTTGTTAGTTTCCCTAGATCTCTAAGATATCAAATAATGAGAGAAGATAAGCGAAGTTGAAATTTTCCTATTGTTCTGATTTACATCGGGATTCAAGGATTACTTACAATTAACTTTCTGTACTTGTCTCCCATTGATCACTTGCTGCATATGCTTGCCTGGAATTGGATTGTTATCCAAGCATGGCAAATTAAACTTCCGCTTTAACAATTAAAACCATTAGGCTGACGAATGAGACTGTGAGGCTGATTTATTCTGGGTGAGATTCTGGCTCCCAGGCATAAATGAGACTTTTTTTGTTTTTAAAAGTTGCCTGGCAGGCTGGTTCAGGAGGCAAAGCCTGTGACCGATCTCATTCTACAACAATCACCAGGCATCTCCACACAAGGGATGAGGGTCCATAGGGAATTTAGGAGTGAGTCACTCATGTATGACTGTGATGTCATTCTCTCTTCATGGCCGTAAAGGACTGGTTTATCATCCAGATAAAGTATTTTCTAGAAGAAGCTTTTAATTGGCTTCTTATTCTTTAATATAGAATAGATGATAGATAAATAGATGAATGGATAGATAGATTTTATAAAATAGATGATGGATAAATTATATAAATTGGTTTTCAGGTTTTCTCTTTGGACTAATCACACCAAGTGAAACTTTCTATTAAAATGCATATGTGGGGGCGCCTAGATGGCTCAATCATTAGTTGTCTGCCTTCGGCTCAGGTCATGATCCCGGGGTCCTGGGATCAAGCTCCGCATCGGGCTCCCTGCTCCGCGGGAAGCCTGCTTCTCCCTCTCCAGCTCCTCCTGCTTGTGTTCCCTCTCTCGCTGTGTCTCTCTGTGTCAAATAAATAAATACAATCTTTAAAAACAATGCATATGTGGTACTCTAGTCACATGAAAGCGTTAGCTACAATGCACTTACCTCTGGAATCATATACACGTGGGATTAAATTTTGCCTTCAATATTCACTAGTAATTATATACCTTGGGTATATAGCTTATACCTTAGGTATATAATTTCATGATTCTGAGTTTCAATTTTATCACTTCGGAAGTGAAAAAAATGTATTCTACAGGAATGTTTTGAAGATTAAGGGTAATTAATAAAGTGCTCAGCCAGCCCTTCGGCCCGTAAGAAACACAAGAAATGGTAACTTCCATGGAAACTGTTTCTGGGATATCAAGACATACACAAATGGTCAGATCATAGTCACTTGGGACATTTTATTAATTGTATGAAGTCAGACAACTGGGCGAGAGACATATGACAACTCAAACCCTTCTAGAAATTCAATATTATCACCCCAATCCTCATTGTATATCTAAAGGGGTCAGACTTGAATCTGACTTTTCTAGAATTATATATTATTTATAATATCCACAGGAAGCAGAAATAGCACCTGTGGATAACTTCTAACCACTTCAGATTTCTAGAAACCTGGCTGACATCTCATTTTTAAAAATTATAGCTTGTTTAACTCACACCAGAAGGAAACAGAATAAGAAAAAGTAGTCCAAAAAACTAAACCAGCTTAACAGAAGGAACTTATGAAAAGAAAGTCTATATGCCAATGTCAGAGCATTCAAGCTATTCTGCCTTTAGCCGACTGTTAAATCCCCAGAGGGAGAAGGTAGATGAATTGCTAAAGTTTCCTGCTTGCCTGCATGATCAGCTTCATTGTTTTAATATTAAGCTTCATGACCTTAAAGTATGTTCGGAAAATCTCCCTCCCATTCCCTATTACATCCTCAGCAGTCACCAGATAATGAGATCCAATTATTAATCTGCAACAGTGTGCAGTGAGCACAGCAGAATTATAAACAAACATACGTACAAAAAATCCCCATAATTCATTTCCAATAACTGAATGCCTTTCATCCCCCGGATTCCTTGTTCTTCCGTTCCAGAATCGTATTTCTCTGTTCATCACAGGGTCTTAAGTACCTATGATGAAAACAGGCCCATCACTGCTTTGATGGCTGGGGCTACTGCCATTATGGGAAGAGAGGAGGGGCGAGAAAAGAGAATGTTATTCTCAGATTATTAAACCTTTTTAATTTTTCCTTTTTTTCAGTTGCAAGTGTTTTTACTTCCACAAGAGTGCTCCCTATGTATTTCCCAGAATTGTGCAAAAGGGAATTTTCTGAGACATTTCCTGGTGGGTAAATAAAACTGTCAAGGAGATTCCTGATGCTAAAAGATTAATATTATCATAATTACTTTGTAAAAAATAAATTAAGAAAGTGCCAAAACAGCCTCTTGCTGGCTTTACGGCTCTGTAAAATGTAGCTAACCTGACATCTACTGCCCGTCTGTGGGGTAATCTGCTTTATTTGCCCCCAGGCTGCTGGATTTTAAGGACTTAATGGGTCAGCAATTCCTTTATCAGCTCTTAACTTCCAAAGATTACTAACTTTTCACAATGCAATCATGAGTATTCACTGGAGGCTAAAATTGGGCCAACAGAGCCCCAGTAGAGTACTGAACTAGTGTGTATAGCTAATACTTTGAAATCAAGACTCCCTAAAGTGTTGAAAAAGAAACTGTGCAATTTAGCAAAAGCTAAATAACGAAACTCTAACCTAAAAGAGTAGAGCACTGGTCAGCGTGTTGGAGGATCTGAATTAAGGCATCGCCTCCTCTGTTAATACCACCCTTGGGCAAGTGGCTTACTCTCTCCAAGCCTGCTTCCTCCTATCTAAAAGGGAATAAGATTTGTTAGATTTTAAATATTAGACTAGTGATCTAACCTCTCAGAAATCTGGTCTCTTAATCTGTAAAATAGGAACAATGACTCTTTTCTTACTCATCATTTCAAAATTGTTGGAAGAGTGGTATATTTAGCTCACTTTGGACAAAGGTTCTAACTGAAAAGATGTGTTGCTTACACCTGAGTGTAGTTGGCCTTAAGGACACCTGAGGGTTTTCTTCACGTAGTTTCCTATAGGAAACAACAAAAGGACTAACTCCACATCCAGAACTAAGCCATTTCTTAATCATTAACATAAGCAAGAAGATACCAGACAGAGTAGTTATAGCAAGTTGTGATTAATTACCTAGACTTTTAGTTCTGTAGATGTTCCTGCCTCCATAAAGTGTGTATTTATACACACAAAACTCCTAAGAGTTTATCTTCTAGAAAAATAATGTGTATTTTGTTAAAAAACTATTTTAGGGGCGCCTGGGTGGCTCAGTCAGTTAAGCATTTGCTTTTGGCTCAGGTCATGATCTTGGGGTCCTGGGACGGAACCCCATGTCATTGGGATCCCTGCTCAGCAGGGAGTCTGCTTCTCCCTCTCCCTCTACCCCCGCTAGTGCACTCTCTCTCTCTCTCTCTCTCAAATAAATAAATAAAATCTTTAAAAAAATTATTTTAGAATGGTGTAGGTCTCACTATCAATCTATCACAGGGTGTATGTAGCCAGGAGTTGTGACATTGATGGGTCTCAGTCTTGATCTTCTTTTCCTTTCACTTCTGCTTCTGTGCTCCTTCCTCGTATTCCAATTTTGGCAGGTGAGTTTTAACACCAAGTCTGATTTACTTCTGTAGAGCACTCCGTCTCTTAAACTGCAATTGTTCAAAGTTCAGCCTTCTAGGTTTGTGGACTTTTCTTTGGCTACAGTGAAACTTATAAATGAAGTTCCTATTAACTATTGCAGAAACTCATAAACTTAAGGATTGCAAAAAAGGGTTATTGCTCTGTGAGATATTTATGGCGACTCACTTTTCCTGCTATGGAAAGATTGTTTTTACAGGCATCTCCAGTTTTAAAAATGGGAAAGAAGTATATTTCAGGTGTATGCTCCCCGGAAAGATCTTCCCCGTTACTCAAATATCGTGTGCCTAAGGCTGCACCATCTAAGATAAAAGCTTCCCATTTGGGATATAAGATTTTCCCTGACCCAGGGTTACAAATGGGCTTTTTAAACAACTAAGCAGTGCACAACATTGTTAGAAAAATCTCCCCCAAATGTAGGAGCTCTGCTTCTTACCAAAGCAAGAAGAGACTTGAGATGATCTTTCCAGAACCATCTTTCCTCCTCTTGGCTCCCACTAGCTCTCGGCACATTCTCTTCATTTCTATTCTTCCCACATCATATCTTGATTGTTTGCTAGCTGTTTCCCCTGCCAGACGGAACAGTTTGGGAAGGGACGGTACCTTATTTGTCAGATATGTTTGGTGCTTAGCATGGTGAGTAGCACACAGTAGGCACTCACTAAATGCTTATTGATTGTTTCATAAACACCGATGCTAATCCCTGCACAAGGTAGGAATGAGTACCGACCCTGATGCATACCTTGTTCATTGTTTTTAAAAAAAATTCAATTTCTGATACATACTTGGGTCTTAGAGTTTGGCTGCTTGACACCTCCTCTCAAATACAGCGCAAAATTATACTTTCTGCTTGAGATTTTACTGTATACGATTTTCAAACGTATCACAGTGGTAAATGTACTCTGGAATGCAAATCCAGTAATTAAGTTGGGCATGCTGCAAAGCTGGCAATGTCTTTGAAAACATATTTTCTAGAAAGTAGGCGTATCTTAGATTTCTCCTCCTAATTTCCATTCCATCCAGACAGACTTCATGAACAGTAACTTTTTCTCCATTATGGGTGCTTTGTTTATTTTTTTCCCATTCTTCCCCTAAGATGGATCATTACTAACCATCTAATGAGCTATTCTTTACATATGGTTTATATGGAAGCAGCACAAAGTATGTTCTCTTAAGATGCACTGCAGAATATATGCCCCTAAAAAAACGACCTGATATAAAAGAAAGGGGGGGGGGGGACGAGGCTTGGGAAGGAATATTACCTAATATATGGTTGAAGTTTTCATAAAGACCTGGTTTGTGATGTTGAAACCTTAGACTTGTTCCATAGGGCCCATGCCTGTCTCCCACAGTGCGGGGGTTTTGTGTGTACAAGAACAGTGCATGCGCCTTTGGAGTTGCAATCTACCATACAAATGAGAAGGCAAAAAGTGTCCTTAAATAATTAACTGCTGTATTAGATCTGCAGATGTTTCTGTCTAACACATGTAGCACATCCTTCCATGGCACACAGCAGTGTTGTCTGGGGAAACTGTTCATCTACCAGGGAAGTATTACATAATTGATTAAATAATCTTGGGAAGCTGGCAGAGCATTGCACTCTGTCCTTGCCAATGGATGAGCCAGAGATTGGGATGCATTTTGAAAACAAAGAAATCTGGTTTTGTTTGAATTAATTATCAAACATTCATTTGAATATTTACTCTGTCAGTCACTGTCAAACCTTAGTGTGCAGAGGAATTAGCTGGTATCTTGTTAGCAATTCAAATTTATAAACTTAACTTCCAGAAATTCAGATCCAGTAGGTTTGGTGGGGCCTGGAAGTCTGCATTTTCAGCAGAGCTAAAAAGTGGTTTTTATGAGCAGGAGTCATCAAATCCCCACTTGAAAACTGCAGTAGTCTGAATCTTTGTGTCTCCTCAAAATTCATGTTGAAACCTAATCCCCCAATGTGATGTTTTTAGAGGTGGTGTCTTTAGGAGGTGATTAGGCCATGATGGTGGAACCCTCATGAATGGGATTCGTGTTCTTATTTTGTTTTAAAGATTTTATTTATTTGTTTGAGAGAGGGCAAAAGCAAGAGTGATCACAGAGGGAGAGGGAGAAGCAGACTCGCTGATGAGCAGAGAGCCTGATGCAGGGCTCGATCCCAGGATCCTGAGATCATGACCTGAGCCCAAGGCAGACACTTGCGACTGAGCCACCCAGATGCCCTGGATTAGTGTTCTCATTAATGAAACCAGAGAACTCCACCACTCACACCTTGTGAGGACACAGCAAACGGACAGCCATCTATGAACCAGGAAGCAGGTTCTCCCCACAACCGCTCCTGATGACTACCATGTCTGACTTGATGGAATTTCTAGTATAGGTGTTGGGTGCAGGCAAGCACGTCAGCAGGTTACTATTACTACAGTAAGTGCTATGAGACGGAAAGAAGATCTTTGGGAGGAGCACCTAGCCCAGACTTAGAAAAGTCAAAAAATTCTAAGAAAAACTGGTAATGTCAGAAGGACAAGTACAGGGCGCCTGGGTGGCTCAGATGGTTAAGCGTCTGCCTTCAGCTCAGGTCATGATCCCAGGGTCCTGGAATCGAGTCCCACATCGGGCTCCCTGCTCCTTGGGAGCCTGCTTCTCCCTCTGCTTCTCTCTCTCTCTCTCTCTCTTCCCCTCTGTCCCTCATGAATAAATAAAGAAAATCTTTAAAAAAAAAAAAAAGGACAAGTACAAATGTACTTGAATAAAGAAGGAACTGGGACAGAGACCAGCATAAGGTTAGACCTGAAAACACCTAAGACGAAGCATGTTCAGAGATCTAGTCGAAAATACCTGGCTTACAATGTGTTGGGGAGGGGAGGGGTTGGTAAAGCAAGAGAAGTGAACATTGCTCCAAGAAGACAGGCCTTGGCTGTCTTCATTAACGACATTGTGCTTAATCATGAGAATAGTGCAGGACCATCTGCTAGACTTGAAAAATACCCCTGGTTGAAGTGTGAAGAATGGATTATGCTAGGAGATGCCAGCATTGTATTTGCAAGGCACTTTATAACCTATCAATAGTGGAGTCATGATTCCTGCTTTGAGGTCCATGCTCTATCCATATTATTGTGTTGCCTCCTGTATAATCACCGCCTAGGAAGTGCTTCCTTGATGATGAATTTACAACCTAATCTCTTAACCAAGGAATAGTTTTACTTCTCATAGGAAGTTGACACAGAAGTGTTTAGAGCTCACCTCATTCACCATAGGTGAATGAATGGGTCAGCATTTGAAGGTGGATTTGGTGACCACCCCCCATGGCCTCCTCGGTTTCTGCAGGTCATAGGGTAAGGATAAGAATAGTTTAATGAGAGAAGTTCTAAGGGGAAAATGAGGTTGTAACAAGCACTGCTTCAAGTGAACAGGGAGATTTTTCTCCTTGGCAGAAGTGTCTCTCAGTCTAGGAACTAAAGACCGGTGTTGCTGTTGCCTCTCATGGTTCAAAATAGCAAAAAGACTGGAAGAAATAAATACACTTTGATCTGACAAGGCAGGAGAGGGGACAGCTCACTTTCAATGCCTCCCCTGGTTCCACGACCCAAGGATAAGAGAACTAGGGACCATTTTCATATATCACATTGCAATCTTGTCTATGAGTGGTTTTCAAAATTGTTGCTCTTGGGGGTGTCATTTGTTCAAATACATAGTCCAAGATTGTCTTTCATTCATGATCCAGTTGTTCATAGAAGCTGCCTCCAAATCAAAGTGCTAGTTTTCAATTTTTGCAATTGCCTTCACACTTTCTGTGGCACTGACCAAGGGCCCAAGTTAATAATGTTGGCAGCTCCTAGTGTTTGATCAGTTATTTATGGTATCTTAAAATAACCACTAAGTTTGCATTTATTGGGTCTTGGTAAGATTTGTATAGTCTTGGTAAGATTTGTTTTGGCAATAACCTAAATTAAACTGTGCAACGTAATTCATTAATGGTTACTGAAATTTTGCCACAGATTTAAAATTTTGAATTTAGAAGAGGTTATTATAAATGGGACTTGTGTGTGTATAGATGAGAAGGAATTTGGAGGGTGTTTACATAATAATGATATTCATATAATTAGTTTCCTTTAGGCAGGAATTATCTTCTTCATGTTCACACACCGGTGATACTCAGTGGGTGTTAGCTGAACAAATGAACAACTGAGTTGTTAGTAGGAGCACTAATAATCCTTTTATCTTTCAGTACTGCTTAATGACCTATTTATTGAACTGGATAATCTCATTTGAACATTTCAAATATCCTCTGAGGTAGACAGGATTCATTTAATTACCCCATCAGAGAAAATACTACATTTGCTGATGAATAAAAGGGGATTTGAATCTAGGTCATTCCATAGCCAATCCGGATACTGCACTGCATGGGGCAGGATCTCTAGTTTTGCCTTAAGAACAAGAACTTGCTTCAGGAAAAATTGTGAAATAGATACAAATCTGTTTTGCCCCCTCCCCCTCTCCTCTCACATACCCTTCCTTACCTCAGGGGTGCCTGGTAAATCCCGTGCAAAGCTCTCAGACTCCTTTCGTCCCTTGCCTCTCCTCTCTTCCACACCTCTTCTCAGAAAGGGTCTGAGAAAGGCCATCATACCAAAGCACAGCTTAATAGCGACCCCTCTTGGGAGGTTTTTGTTTTTAACATTGTATATAACACAATCTGGATCGGTCCATCATCTTCCTGGCCCTTAAAGTGCAATTTATTTGTCAAAAGTCATAACGCCAGAAGTTCCTAAGAGCCAGCCAGCTATGGCCAACATCCTTAGGATGTGTACAGGCTCATGCGCCCTCCTGCCTGTCTCCTTGACCTGTTCTTAGAGTGCATCCATCCTGTGGCATCATATTCTAGATCCTGCTATGGGACTTGGGACCTTACTATTTTTCCCAGCTATTTGGACATTCTTCTCCAGTTTCTCTATGTCCTTCAACCTGTCTAGTCCCACCATCAGCCAACAGCTGTCAGATATGGCCCAACTCCCCCTGACCAGAGGATTTCTGGCATCAACAACCAATAGGAGGGTTTTAGGGAAACAAAGGGACATTCTAGAGCTCCTGAAATCACATTTGTTCTGCCTCTGCTTAAGGCTTACTGCTACAACCTATTTATCACAGCCAATTTCTTCAGTGAAGGGGAGGATGTTAAAATCATGTTTAAATGTTTACTCAAGCCCTTTCATGAGCTCTTGTGAGCCTGCCTTCTGTCCCTCCCTGCACACTACACCTGCTCCCAGCTCCCACCTCCAAACACAAGTGGCATCCCCACCTGGTTTCTGACCTAAACAGGGTTGGGACACCTGTATCTAAGCCTCTCACCCTTTTTAGGCCTCAGAAACGAGGCATCAACAGAACACCTTTTTTCCCCTGCCAAAATCTCTGGAGACAAAGACTAACTTTATGTGATTATTTTCACCCATCTCTCACCTGTGCTCTGGTATGATGGGGCTGATCCCAGCACTGATAACGACAATAACAGACAATAAACTGAGCTTTGAGATGGTAATTTATGGGAGATTTGAAGCTTAAATTCCACCACTTTCCTTCACAAAGGAACAGTTGAGATGCAAAGGCAGTTCACAAAAATGATATATTTGGGGAAAAGTGATTGAACAATGAGTGATGATAAAAAATTTACAAAATGTGTATACGACTGCACTTAAAACTAGGGGAAAATTGCTGCTGTTACCGGTTTTAGGGACCATGTATGATGGGTCCCGGCTCATGTGGTTTTAGGGAATTGTCAGCTTCTCACACCCACTTTTTGCCCTCTGCTGCCCAGTCTTCGATGGTCCATTATCTGTTCCCTGAAATGCAGCCGAGAGAGAGAATTCAGGCTAATGCTCTCATGGTGAGAAAACATGGCTATAATTCTTAACCCCACCCTGGCAATTTTGTTTTGTTTGGGGCAGTTTCATTAGAACTGAAAGGCTGTCACTCAATATAATTTCTATCTTTCCACACATTCCTTGGCTCATCCAACTAGGAGATTACGACCTCTTCATAAAGTTGCTGTTGTAGTGGGTACAGAACTCAGTCCCTGAAAAATATAATGTTCTTTATTTTACCATATTAAACAAAAGTTCCAGATTTAGTCATTCAACATGTTAGCTTATTAGAATTTTGTCTGGTAAAGATCCAACTAATTTTTTTCTGTGCAAAAGGTGAATCCAGAGGTTACTCTCTATGGCCTGGAGGACATTAGTTTTGTATCTAATCCAGCAATCTTATTCTAGCAATTTTTTGTTAAGTTGTGGATATAAATGCACTTTGAACTGGTCTTAACATCTTGCTGGTTCGTTAAAGATGAATAAAATTTTTGACAGGTGTTCATTTGATATTTGTATGAGGGTCATGTTTTTAACTTTTCAAAAATTATACATCATCGGTTTTGGACGTTATTCCACCAAAATACCTAAGTGGACTCATCTGACAGAGCCAATTAAACTGATGAGTTGAGAAGTGTGCCTCACAGGCTGCTTAAAGTCAGGCATGTGTCTTCTGGGCTCCCAGAGTGAATCCCAAGCAACAGAGTTTTATCCTTGTTGACTCTCTGTTTCTCTAGGCTTATTTGTTATTCTTTTCTGATTTGGAGTATTTGTTTTTATCCCTGGTTTGTACATGACCTACAAGTTATTCTTTATCGGTGGCAACAATGATGGAGTATTTGGCTTAATGATGCAGCCGTTTGGAATCTTCTTGGTCACCTAGATGATGGAGATTTAGCTTCTGTTTGGTGGAAGCAGAGAATCTGACTTGGTACTCTTTTTGTTTGTCTCTTTATCAGTTGTGAGCACAATCCATTCAGAATTGTGTGCCAATTGGGGAAAAATAGAACTTTATAATCTGGACTGGTACGTTTATATATTTCCCTGTTTATGTTGCTGCAGAATGGAAACTAAAAGAGCCTTAGGTATCTATAATTGATACAACCCTTAACTTTCATTGTTTACATATAAAAGTTTTCCTATCCCAAGGCAATAATAATAAATATATTATAATATCTTTTAAATTAAAGATACTCTGTATGGTTTATAGAGATAAATACTTATAAAAATCAAATATTCCCCAAATTCAGGGAACATAAGAAAAACTGAAGTTTCTTCTTGGTTAATCTTAAAATCTAGACTTAAAAAAAAAAACTGCGGTAACTGCTAACTCCTATACATTTTTTTTTAAGATTTTATTTATTTTATTTGAGAGAGAGAGAGTGAGAGAGATCATGAGAGGGGAGAGAGTCAGAGGGAGAAGCAGACTCCCCACTGAGCGGGGAGCCCGATGTGGGACTTGATCCTGACACTCCAGGATCATGAGGCAGTTGCTTAACCAACTGAGCCACCAAGGCACCCCTCCGATACATTTTTTTAATGTGATAATTCAAGTTCACATAATTAAGGTGAATCCATGGACATATTAGACCAATTTAATAATTTTGATTTTTAAAAGTCAGTAAGAGCTATACGCCTTCTCAAGTTTGTCAGTATGGACTATAATACATGTATATATTTTTAAATAAGATTTGGTTTTGTTTTCTCAGGAAAAGCTTAGTTACTCTAATCTACCCAAAATTCTTATGCTGTTAATTCATACCTCACATAAGCCAACAGTTCTCCCATAAAATGTAGGAATATAATGAGTGGGCTTTCTAAGGAGATATTACTTGTGTGTGTATGTGTGTGTGTTTGCACACATGTGCACCTGCATTATCCACTTGAAATAGAGGTCAGGGAATACCATGGATATGATGTTTTAGAATTTAAAAAGTGCTTCCCATCAATTTTCATAAATAGAAGAATTATTTAGAAGGTATAAACATGAAGTGTTTCCTGTGTGTAGAATACAAAATTATTTTATTTAATCACAATCCCATCAGATGGCACGGCAAATCTTATACCCCTTTTGTTATGAAGAAGACTAGGACTTGGAAAGTTTAAGTGACTTATAAGATTGTACAAGTAATAAATGATGAATCAAGAAAATAGCAGATCTAGAGCCCATGCTCCCAGCCAAGTGTCTTCTCTACTCTGCCACTGGGCTCTATATTTTGAGGACTATAAACTCCTAACAGTAACCACATTTTGGATATGTATTCCCAACGGCTAACTATTATTCATCTATCATGTATATAACCATATATTACATGTATTATAAAAGAAGAAAGACAATTTTAAATGAGAAGATATAAAAATACAAATAGAAGTTCTGCTCTTTTCTTCCCATACCAAGGACCATATACCCATCTGACCATATACCCTCAGAGGAATGTGCTAGACATTAATTTGCCCCTTATAATCTGTATTAGCTCTTATCTAGGACCTTTCAGTTGAGCATATGGCCAGATTGGGACCCCAAAGATCAAGGGAGATATAAAGAACCTAGAGAAAAAGGGAATCTCTCTTCTCTGCCCTATTTCCTCCACAGTTACCATCTCAGAAATTTAGTACTTATTTTTCCCAACCACCTGGGATCCAACACAATTCTCTCCCTTTCCCTTGGTTAATGTTCCAGAAGGAAATATATCACCACGTTCCCATGCTGGTTGCCTCTGGAGAATCAGCTTTATAAATGATGAAGTCTGCACATGTGCTCTGGCTATGAGAGGCCAACCATTGCTTGTGCAACCACAAAGGACCTTGACTGTGGAAATGAATCATCCCTTCTGAATTGAATATGTGCATTGCTTACATTTATCCCTAAAACTTTCCTGTAAGGTGTGTAAATCAGATATTATTTTCATTTAATAGACAAGAAACTGAGTCTGAAAGCTAAGAATTATTTGCCTGGTACAGTTTACAGAGTCGGCTATTAACAAAATTGAGTTGAATGAATGAATAAATGAGTCTAAGTACCTGAAGCAGAATTATTTCTAAAATCTATTTTTCCTAACTCCTAGTTCTGGGATCTTTTTCTTAAAACACAGTTGTCCCAGACAGGTGGGTGACCAGGAGGAAAGGCAAGACTAAATTTGCAATAGGAAGATTTGGATCAGGTTTTAAGCTATTTCCTAGCTATTTGACTTGAACAGGTCTCTCAACCTGAGACTTAGATGTTATAAAATGATGTATTTAAACACCTGCTTAGCCCATTTCAAAAAGTTGTTCACAGAGTCAAATTAGACAATCTATATGGAATTGCCTAAGACTATTCTTGTCATTTAAATCCCCTAGATGACTGAGAGATAGGACTTTTTTCCCCCAAAATACCTAGATAAAGAAAGACACAAGTGTGGAGCATATTTATCAGCTATTCTGAGAAATCCATTTTTTTTAAGTTTATTGAACTTTTTTAGTAATCTCTATACCCAGTGTGGGACTCAAGCTCACAACCCCAAGATCAAGAGTTGCAGGCTCTTCTGACTGAATCAGAATTGAGTGTTTCATTCATCCAGTCACAAGATTTAATTACAATGAAAATAATTATTCAAAACATACTATCAGCTGAGCAGTAGAAATGTAAAGAAGAAAAAGAGGTTGGTGGTCCATGCAAGGAAATTACATGAATTTCCATTCATTTTCTAGGGCTGTCATAACAATGTACCACAGACTGAGTGCTTTAAATAACAGTTCTGAAGCCTAGAAGTTCAAGGTTAAGGTTTGTTTTTTTCTGAGGCCTTTCTCCTTGGCTGCCTTCTTACTTTGTCTTCAGTATCATCTTTCCTCTGTGCATGCGCATCCTCATGCATTTTGTATGTCCAAATTTCCTCTTCTTAGAAGGACACAGGTCAGATAGGATTATGGCCTACCCTAAAGGCCTCATTTGAATTTAATCACCTCTTTCAAGGCTCCATCTCCAAATGCAGCCACATTCTGAGATACTAGGTGTTAAGACTTTAATGTATGTATTTTAGGGGGACACAATTCAGCCCCGAACAGAAAGATCATCTAAAAGTGCACGTAACAAGGAAGTGGCAGAAAATTAGGTTGTATAAATTCTGAGGAAGGACAATCACCAGGGGCAGGGAAGTCTGAAAAGGTGGAAGAAATGAGATGTGTGGTAGGCTTTGAAGTGGTGAGTTAGCGGAAACTTCCTACAGGAAGAACAATGTGGGTATTTGATAGATACACGGAGGTAAGTGATGTGCTTGCATACATAGTTATCTGCCCTTACTGCCCCTCCAGGTAAGAATGGTATTCAGTGTTATGAGTAGCACTTCAGCATGTACAATATATTCATTCACATCCTCTCATTTGGTCATGATGTTAACATCCTGATGACCTATATTGCACGGATATTTAATTTTAGGTGTACTGACTCCAAAACAAATTCTTGCCACTAAAGGGCTTTTGCCCTAGCATTATGACTTTTTTTTTTTTTTTTAAGATTTTATTTATTTATTTGACAGAGAGAGCAAGAGAGGGAACACAAGCAGGGGGGAATGGGAGAGGGAGAAGCAGGCTCCCCGCTGAGCAGGGAGCCTGACATGGGGTTCAATCCTAGGACCCTGAGATCATGACCTGAGCCGAAGGCAGCCACTTAACCAACTGAACCACCCAGGCGTCCTGCATTATGACTTTCAAAAGAACACACGCTCTTCCAGTTTTTGCCTTTGGACGATTCAGAGCAGAAGAGAACCAGACGTTAGTTCCCAGGAAGGAAAGAGCCCAGGACAAACTAAATAGTGTTGGAGTGGAGGACCAGATCAACACGGTGCTATTCAGATAAATTCTTTTGACTTTGTTGAAAACACAGTGGGCCTCCAAATTATTATTACTATATATGTTAAGCTGTTACTGAGGAATTTTTTCTTTTTTTCCTCTGTATATGTAAATCGAGAGAATAAAAGTTATTCTGAAAGAAGTCATTCCTGTCAGCTGTCAGCTGTTTTGGATAATGTTTAATCAACTGATTGAGTTGGGTGTATATCTTAAGATATAAAGCCATTTTGGCTGATTTGAGGTTCCATATATTATCTATGTGTCATATACTGTATTTGCATTCTGCACCAAGATGCCTTTATAAATTCTTTCCTCAGCAACAGCTATGATGCTTCACAAACTCAACACTTAAAATATTTAACTAGCATAGAAAAGTTAGGGCATGATCAGATAGCTGGAATAAAATGGTACTTAAGGCATTATTAAAAATGTCATGGTGTTGGAATGTTGGGCAAGTCTGTAGGCAGGAACAGCTGCAAAGATGGAATTATACAGAAGAACTTCACCAAAGAGTTCATTTGAAAATTCTTGCCAATTTGGGAATATATGCTAAAATGCACACTAGAATGTGTACCATTGAAAAACCAATTATACTTCCAGTAATATATCCAAAAATAAATAAATAAATAAACAACCAGTAGCGTGGACAAATATTTATGTGCAAGGAATTTCATTAGAATGATATTTTCCAAAGCCAAAGTGTACATTTCCAGGCATATGGAATTAATTAACTAAATTATGCTATGTTTATAGGATAAAATATTAAGCCACTATTAAAAATCATAGGTCTGCACAAACTCTCATCTTTGATCTGGATGTTCCTTCACCCTATATAGCTCTGGAGCTTTGCTATTGAAAGTATGATCTGTGGACCACCTCTATTAGCGTTAGCCAGAAGGTTATTGGAAATGGAGAATCTCAGGTCCCACTCCAGAACTACTAAATCAGAATCTGTATTTTTAACAAACTTCTCAGGGGATTTATATGCACATCTAAGTTTGCGGAGTCACACGCTAGAAGATAGATGAATGTCACACACTCCTGCTTTGCCGATAATGACACTGAGGTACAAACATACCCAGCCTGAAGCCTGAGACAAAAGCTGAGGTGGGGCTACATTTAACCATCTTTTTACAATGATGATTTGACTGAGATAAGGCAAAACGATTTGTTGTTTTCGTTTTTTTGGTAGAATCCTTCTAGGGGTCGGGCAAAAATTCACCTACTAATACATAATAGGGGGCTGGCTACAGAAGGTAGGGGTGAAGACATTTATCAGCTGCTCTGTCCTCAGAATCTCAGTCTTCGACCTGGCTTCTAACTGCACTTCAGAAAGTATTTGAGGTGCCACAAGGAAGCCATATACAATTCCTCCAATCACAGTGTAACATTATAGTCAGAAGCAAAGATAGCCAGCTCTGAACCTTTGTCAGGTATGAAAGAAGATTTCTGAAGATAAGGCTGAGCTTAAGTTGATGGATCTTGTAACCACTCAGTATTCTGAAACACAAAGCTATTTATTATAAAAGTTAATCCTGAGACCACTTCAACACCATACTCATCTGGATTTTCAAAAAGGTTTTCCAGTACCTCACTCAACTAAGACCCTATACACATTTCCTTTCAAATGTTTAATATCCAGAGGATCAAACCCAAATATTATCTCAACGGGAATCTCTGAGAAGCATATGACTCTGACATTTTATTCATGTTAGCCACATAATTATTCATTCATTTTTGAGCATCAACTATGTGCCAGGTACTGCGGATTTATGATTGAATACTAAATGATCTATCTCTATTCCTCCAAAATTCTCATAATCTAGGCAGATAAGTAGCAGAGTGACTAAATGAATTCAGTTCAATGTTGAATGTGCTCTAGAAGGGGCGTGATCCAAATGCTTAGGGGGAGTATTTATTTTCTTTCTGAGATGGGGAGAAGTGTAAGTTTTCCCAGAGACAGGAACATTCTGATGTGGCCTCCATTTCCACCACTTTGTTTATACCCTCCTCATCAAGGATACCAGAGCCATAGGATTTATTCTAACCCCACACCTAACAGAGAAGGATTACAAAAGACTGATTCTAAAAGACTGATGGAGGTACCAGAGCTCCTTCTAGGTGTTTTTTTGTTTTTTTATTTGCATGCTTTTCTCCCAGTCTTTTGATTTTCAGTTGGTGGTGCCAATATCCACCTCATTGATGAGGCCCAAAACTCAAGAATCATCCTTGGGTCTTTTCTTCCCCTTACCCTCACAATGAATCCATGAGCAAGTCCTCTTGGTTCTACCCCCAACATATATCTCCAATCCCCAGTTCTCTTCCCGCTGCCACTTCCCTGGTCAAAGCCTCCATCAGCAGTCACCTAAACTGATACAATGGCCTCCTAAATGAGCCACCTTTTCTTGCTCCTCACCAAACCATTTTTCCTTACAGTAGCCAGAGGGATTATTACATAATGCAGGTCAAATCATGTGACTCTCTGGCTTAACGCCAGTTGATGTCTTCCCATCTGTCCTTAGAATAAAGAGAAAACTCATCATCACAGCCTATAACAATCCCTGTGATCTGCAACTGTATCCCTAACACCTTATCCCCTATACTTGTCTCCCCTTATTCTGCACTGGTCACATTTCTCTTCCTGATGAACTCTTCACCTCTGAGCTTTTGCATGTTCTGGTGCCTCTGCCTGGGACTCTCTTCCTTCATCTTGCTGCTTGAATGACTCATCCCCAACCTTCTTGCCTCAACTTCTTGACCATCTTAGGAAGACTCCCCTAAAATTGCATCCCCCCAAATACTGATCACACCAACTTCATAACTTCCTTTATAGAACTTATCAAAAGTATCAAATGTAATAGTTGAGGGAAGAGAATTTATGGCCCCCTATAATCTCCATCAGCACTCTCAAAACTGAGTCAAATCACATAAAATGTACGTTATAAACAATGGGACTATCATATGAACATGATTTCAGGATAACATCTCTAATTACCTCACCACCCTCCAAACAAGTTGCAGTGCTTAACATCTCTGTAAAATTCTAGGGAGGTCTTTCATCGTCCTCAAATAGTATTCTTTAACACACGTATTCATTGTTTATTGTGTGTCTGACACACTAGAATGTGAGCTTCCTGAGGTTCCCAACACATAATCTTGCATGGCTCGATACATATTAGTTTAGTAAATAAATGAATCAACTCTACAGGCACCGATAGAACTGTCATATCAATAAAATGTAAAGTCCAGGATCCTTCCATTGCCTTTTGCCTCCTCACCTTTCGACTATTCATTCATTCCTTGATTCATTTATTCAACAAATATTCAGTGAAAAATTACCTGTTATGCTCAGAGGATACAAAAGTGAGCCAAACAAACAAAAAGTCCTGCCTTCAAGGATCTTATATTTTAGTTGGAAGAGACAGACAAATAAATACAACAAGTAAACTATATGGTAAGTTAAGTGTAGCATGGGAAAAAATAAATGTATCATGGAAAAAAAATAAATCAGGATGAGGGAATAGGAAATACCAAGGGAAGGGTGGTAAATTTAAGTAGTACAGCCATCGTAGGTGACACCTGAGCATAGAACCAAAGACCATAAATTGCAAATGCTATTTGTCACGATAGGTTTCACTAAGTTCACTAAAGTGCTTGAATCTTAATCACAGAATATAAGACCAGGAAGAGGTCTTAGAGATCTCTGTGTAGTGCAAGCTCCTAACTGGAAACCAACCCACACCTTTCCCAAGGGATTTAAATACATCTGAGGGTATCTCTGTGAACCTGGTTGTACCTAAAGTCAATTCACATACCCTCATTCCTTGTTTTATTACTTTGCTTGGTGTATGTTGTTTTACTTTATCTCATTGTGTTTTATTTTGTATGTGAGCACAATAAATAAACAGTAGAGGAAAGGAGAGGCTATGTTAATTAATTTCCTGACCCAAACTCATAAACAGGTATCTCAGTCTCATGGAATGAATTTAAACTGTCCCATCTTCACACACTAGCATATGCAGAATGAGCATTTGCAAATTTGTAGTTATCAATATCCCTTTCATTACTGTCATCATCACCTCATTTAATCCTCAGTAGCGTTTTAAAGAGGTCCTATTATTACCTCTCTTTAACAGGTGAGAAAACTGAGGGTAGAGAGATTGTCAAGCTAATATCTCAAGTGAATCCAAACTAAACCAATATTTAAATTATACTGACCAATTCAGTTGCCACTTGAGAGAATGGGAACTTGGAGAAGACACTGTACTTTATGCTCCATCTCTTCTATCCTCCATTCATATTTTCAACAAAGGGAAACAAATCTATCTCCTCTTGCCCCATACTTGTCCATAAAGACTGCAAGGATCTCCTTGTTCTGGTTTACTGTCACCTCACCCTAGGCAGGCAATCAGAATGGTTCAGAAGTGCTTTGTACGTGGGGTACTAACTCTAGTCATGGCCCAGAGCCTACAAGATATATATTTATATAAAAAAAGAAACTCCAGAAATTTTAGAAATGTTAAAATGTTTTTAAACAAAGATAAATCAAGTTCAGGGATCCAGAATACCCACTGTGCCTCCTTGCTTTCAGAGGCATATTTGGCTGCTAAATGAAATAACAGAAGGTTCTAGAGATGCTCCAGCAAGCTAAAAGGCAGCCAGCAAATGCACTAAAGGTACCAATTTGGAATTTGGAATTTCCTACTCTGTCTTCCCTGAAGATAAGTTTAAACATTTACATGTTTTAAAATTCCCTAATCTGACTTACCTCAATAATTCTATCCTTATCACACTTTCTGATTTGTAATCATTATAAGTCAATTTCTCTCCCAAGGGCAAAATCTGTGTGTGTGTGTATATATATATATATATGTATATATATATATATATTCATTCCAAGGCAGCCTACAGCTGATGTGGTTTTTCTCTCCTATTTCATGTTATACAGAGAAAAGTTGTAAATCAGTGTAGTGCCTCTTTGCCATCTAGTGGGAAACTTAATTTTGCTATTTCTTGCTATTTCTTCCCCATCTCTTGTTTGCCAAGAGATGATAGAAGTCTAAGCAAAAACCAAAGCAGCAAAGGGGAAAGCGATGTCTATGCTTTTAGCATAAAATATCGGAAATACAATGAATGTTCCAGAGAGAAGACTTGTCAGAGGTTAAAAGTGCAGGATTCTCCCAGTATATTCTGAAGTCTGATATTCTCTGATATTGTTGCACTATTGTTTTCTGCATCCATCAGCATTTCATTGGGTAAATACCGTACATAAGATCTTATTCTGAGGGTGCCTGGGTGGCTGAGTTGGTTAAGCGTCCAACTCTTGATCTCTGTTCAGGTCTTGAACTCAGGGTCGTGAGTTCAAGCCCCGTGTTGGGCTCCCCACTGGGCATGGCGCTTACTTAAGAAAGAAAAAATAAAAGATCTTATTCTGAAGGGTACTGCCCTAATAAATTAGTTCCATCCAAATTTAGTGTGTCTGTGGACTTCAAAGACTCTTGAAAGGGAGAAAAAAATGCCAAGGCTGACTTGTCCAGCCATTAAAAACCCACATCAGTGATAATAAACACTTGGGGTGCCTGGGTGGCTCAGTTGGTCAAGCGACTGCCTTCGGCTCAGGTCATGATCCTGGAGTCCCGGGATCGAGTCCCACATCGGACTCCCTGCTCAACAGGGAGTCTGCTTCTCCATCTGACCTTCCCCCCTCTCATGTGCCCTCTCTCTCTCATTCTCTCTCTCAAATAAATAAATAAAATCTTTAAATAATAATAATAATAAACACTTGAATTTAACGAGAACTTATGATGTACAGGATGCAATATTATAATGTATGTGAGATGCTGAGCGTGGTCGCTGTCACATAATGAGGACCCCAAAAATGGTAGTTATTTGCTGCCAAACACACTGCACTAATGACTTCACTACTATTATCTTCCTTTATCCTCACTATGCCTTCAAAGTAATAAAAATTACCGGGGCACCTGGGTGGCTCAGTTGTTAGGTGTCTGCCTTCGGCTCAGGTCATGGTCCCAGGGTCCTGGGATCGAGCGCCACATCGGGCTCCCTGCTCGATGGGAAGCCTGCTTCTCCCTCTCCCACTCCCCCTGCTTGTGTTCCCTCTCTCGTTATGTCTCTGTCAAATAAATAAATAAAATCTTAAAAAAAAAGTAATTATTTTCCCCTATTTTACATATGACACATTGAGTTTCAGAGAGTTCCACTGGTAAAAGGGGAAATCAGAATCACAGCTCTTGTGTCTGGAACTAAAAATCTGTGTCATAACCTGTATTCTCGTTCCAAATAAATAAATAAATAAAATGAGAAACTTCTTGTAACAGTTATCTTAAGATATGATTCCATGGCAATATTACCTACCTTTTTTTTTTTTAAGGTTTTATTTATTTTGACAGAGAGAAAGAGAGAGCACAAGCAGGGAGAAAGGCAGGCAGAGGGAGAGGGAGAAGCAGGCTCCCCCAGGGAGCCTGATGTGGGGCTTGATCCCAGGACCCTGGGATCATAACCTGAGCCGAAGGCAGACACTTAACCATCTGAGCCACCCAGGCGCCCCTATTATCTACCTTTTTAACAGTTATTTTTCTTTCTAGTTCTAAGAGGGTTTATATGTTGGACCAAGGAGCAATAATACTTAAACTTCAGTGCCAAAGGCTGTGAATAGATCAATAAAGATCTTAATGGTATCCAGTGGCCTACAAGAGAAAGCCCCATTATTTCAGAGGAACTGCTGATATACGTGTTACTACTCAGACAGTAGGTTATCGCCATGGTGGTTCTGCCACCATAGATTGACAGGTGAAATGTCAACACGATGGAGAGGGAAATACAGTTTGTTGTCATGTAAGAGCCCGATAGGATAGTAATTATGAGCATGGACTCTGGAGTCAGACAGCCTGGGTTTGACGTTGTCTCTGCCATTTACTAAATCTAGCTTAATGTAAGCTACTTAACCCCCATTTGCCTCAATTTCTTCATCCTTAAAAGTAAAAATACTACTTCCTATCCCATGGGGTTATTGAAAGAACTAAATGAGTAATTAAACTAAAGCCCTTAGAATGATACCTAGAAAATAGTGTCAATAAATCTTCAACACCATAATCAATACATCTTTTTTCTAGTCTGTGACTGTTCATATCCAAGCTGTTTTTCAGTCTGTAGGGAAAAGAGACAGCCCATTCAATTCAAAGTAAACTACACCAGTAACGCTATGGAAAAAGTTATACTCAGAACCAATTTCTCCCAGAGAGAAAGCTCCATCGTTAACCACAAACATAGACTGATAGTGCTTGATATGAACTTCAGGCCTTCCAGATTTCCAAAGCAATCTACAGGTCTAGGTGTTGGCTGCCACCTGCTTGTTTCAGAAAAGAGGTAAATTGTTCTGCACGATCAAAGAAGAATGGGAAATTGTACTGGGTAAGGAGCTGCGTAGGTGCAGCAGGGAGGAGAGAGGAATTGGACAGGCATAAGGGTGTTGGGGGGAAGGTAAGAGACGAGAACTTGGGAGCAGTAGCAGAAGCAAAGAAAGTTTGAGAAAACAGAATTGCTTAAGAGGATTTTTTTAATGTCCCCTAAAATATCTGAAGTAAATTCTACATTGCCCACTAATGCTTTTGTGTGAGGATATTCTTCGGGGAAATTCAAAGAGGCATTTATTCCTGGGTTCAGGTGGATGCCAGGGTAACAAACCAGACCAAGCAACAACAAAAAGGTACAGAGGATGGACCCAAAGACAAGGAGAAATTGAAAGGAGACATGTCCCCAGGTATAAGGAAAAATTGTGAAGAAAGCTACGGACATTCAAAGGCATGGTTTTGGTCAGAATCTTAGTCAATGGCATTAACCCCTGCCTTAACTTCAATGACCTTACAGATGTTTTAAAGCTGACAAAAGGTCAATAATTATTTTATTTTATTATTGATTTTTTTTAACTGCAGAACTCTAACTGGCAGGACATTTATAAGACATTTTGCAAAGATATGGTATGATATGGCGAGATTATAGACTGAGAATATTCTATAAAGGAGGAAAATAAGGGGCAGCAATGCAAGTAAAGATTGATGAGACTCATCACGGTAATGAGGGAAGTTAAAAAGCTGAGTGGAAATTAAACTCATCTCAATTAATAATAGATATTTAAAAATTTCACAAACATGCTCACATCCATTATCTCATTTAACCTTGTCGCTAAGCCTATTATTGAGACAGGGTAGGGATTATTCCTCCCGCTTCTTTGAAGCAGACCCAACCACCTCTAATAAATTACATCTTTAGCAGAAAAACAAAGCAAAACAAAATTGGGATGCAAACTTAAGTTGTCTGACCACTGGTCTGGAGTTCATTTGTTCTTTCATCCAACAAGTTTATATTGAGAACCAACTCAGTGTCTTGGTCCATGTTGTGGGCTATAAATGAGAGACCTCTTGACTATAAACTATGCCTTCTTGGGACTAATGGAGAGTAGGGCCAAGAGTTCACAAGTATCTAGCTGGGATAGGAAATGAGTGAGTTTTGTCCAGCGCTTCTTCCTACTCTTTTTACCTCTAGAGCGAATATATCCTGGCAATAGATGCAACCTTCTGCCAGCCCACCTACCAGACTTGGCCCTAAAGCACATGTCAGGAGATGCTTGGATATTTGTGGCCAGGTATATGCTTTAGATAGTGCATTCTTCCAGTTATTCTGTCCCAGAGGCAGCTTGTTTGCTAGCACTGAATAATACTGCTCAATTTCAAGGCAATTATCTTTGCTTTTGACTGGTTTAAGCAAATGCAATTTATATGCTCCCTGTGCTCCCTGGGACTAGTTTCAATAGTTCTTCCAACAACTCCACTATAAGTAAATCGGCATATCTTATCCTCACTTTTATCATCTGTAAAATAGGAAGGATGATAGTATTCGATTCATAGGGTTACTGGAACACTGGATAGGTTTTTGTATAGAAGTGGCTAACTCATGTAAGTGTTTAATAAATGTTTTTTGTTACTATTTTTACTAGTAATATTCTATTACACAGATGAGAAGATTAATTACTTAATCAAGATCACACAAGTAGTAAGGAGTAGAGCCTGGCTCTGATTGCAGAGCCAGCAATTTTAACCATTCCTTTATCCTGAAACAGAAATGTAATTATGTCTGGCAATGAGACTAAAGCAGAGGGTCAATGAAAATGAAGTTAGTATGGTGAGCATCAGAAAGGGGGAAAAATTGTAAAAAAACCTTTACTATAACTTGACCTGATGAAAGTAATGATTAGATTCAGTGAGAAGAAATACAAGCTAACGAGCCTCAGGGCAAAAAAAGTAAGAACAGGGATTATTATCTTAATGGCTCAGTTGTTTCTAAACATTAAACCAGTGAAGGATGGAGAGAATATTGGGGGCTAACACCCATCAGAAACCTTCTGTGCCTCTAAGAAATCAGAGAGGACATTGAAAGGCAACATGGGCAGATATGATAAGCTGACACAGAAAAGGAAAAGAAATTCACAATGAATATTTTCACACAAAAGCTAGAAGAAAACCCCCGAATATATGTGAGAGAAAAAAAGTAAGAATGGCCTTATAGATTAGTGTTCAGGAAAAAAATATGAAAATGAATATAACATAAAAAACTTCATAAGAAATTTTCATAAGAAAATGAAAAGGCAATCTAAGGAATAGGAGAAAATATTTGGAAGCCACATAGCCAATAAGGGGCTGATATCCAAAGTATACAAGGAACTCATACAACTCAATAGCAAAACAAAACAACACGATTAAAAAAATGGGCAAAAGACCTGAATAGACTTTTTTCCAAAGAAGATATATAAATGGCCACAGGTACATGAAAAAGTGCTCAACATCACTAATCATCAGGGAAATGCAAACCACACTGAGATATCATCTCATCCCTGTTAGGATGTCTATTATTAAAAGACAAAAGGTAACAAATGCAGTTGAGGATGTGGAGAAAAGGGGACCCTCGTGCACTACTGGTGGGAATGTAAACTGATATATCCGTTATGGAAAACAGTATGGAGGTTCCCTGAACAATTAAAAATAGAACTACCCTGTGATCCAGCAATCCCACTTCTGCTTATATATCCAAAGGAAACAAAATCATTATCTCAGAGAGTTTATCTATACTCCCTTGTTCATTGCAGCACTACTCACAAGAGCCAAGATATTGAAACAACCTAAGCATCTGATGACAGAGGGGTGGATAGAGAAAATATTATACACACACACACACACGCACACACACACACGCATACACACACACGCATACACACATACATACATACATACACACATACAATGGAGTATTATTCCACCATAAAAAAAGAAGGAAATCCTGCCATTTGTAACAACACAGATGAACCTGGAGGGGCATTATGCTAAGTGAAATAAGCCAGACAGGGAAAGACAAACACTGTAAAGTATCACATGAAATCTAAAAAAAGGGAAAGTTGAACTCATAGAAACAGAGAATAGAAAAGTGGTTGCCAAGGGCTGGGGATGTGGGAGAAAAAGGGAGAGATTGGTAAAAAGGTATAAACTTCCAGTTATAAGATGACTAAGGTCTGCAGATCTAATGTATAACATGGTGACTATACACTATATTGTATCATTGAAATTTGCCAAGAGTAGAACTTAAATGTTCTCACCAAAAAAGCCCCAATAAGTATCTGAGGTGATGGATTTGTTAATTAACTCGATGTGCAAATCCTTCCATAATATGTACATGTACTAAATTATCACACTGTATATTTTAAATATCTTATAATTTTATTTGTCAATTATACCTTAATAAAGCTAAAAAAAGATAAAGAATATAATAAAAGTCCTAATGACTCCCATGATGTTAAGAAATATATGAGGTTTCAGTGTCCTTAACGATGACTATATTTAATACACTTTTTCAAATAATGTGATCTTTCAGGCAAAAGACAGATCTATGAAAATATATCCATTACTTATTTTATCCCACTTATAGGTATCAACATTTCTTTCAGTCGTCTACCTTATAACCCAATACTGAATGGCTTTAAATCAACAATTTATTATTTCTCACAATTCTGTGGGTTGATTACTTCTCACGGTTCATGCTGGTTTGCCTGAGCTCATTTATGTGTAGCATTCAGCTGGGGGTGCCAGCTCTGGGATGGACTTACTTGGTTACAGCTAGGATGGCTGCATCTCTCTTCCCATTCTTGATTCCCTTTTATCCTTGGCTTTTTTTTTTTTTTTTTCCTCTTCGGGACTGTCTTTCAAGAGGTCAAAAGTAGAAACTGAACTTTTGTTTGTTTGTTTTTAAAGATTTTATTTATTCATTTAAGGGAGAGGGACAAAGAGAGCACAAGCAGAGGGTGAAGCAGAGAGAGAGGGTGAAGCAGAGGGAGAGGGAGAAGCAGACTCCCCGCTGAGCTGGAAGCCTGATGTAGGGCTCAATCCCAGGACCTGGAGATCATGACCTGAGCAGAAGGTAGACGCTTAACCATCTGAACCACCCAGGTGCCCCGAAACTGCAATTTTGGTTTATAATTCTTCATGTGAGGAGCTTGGAAGCCACCATTCCATCCTAACAACAAATAAAAAGCTAAACAGACAAAAAATCCACGACTCCTCTAGGACCCATAAGCTAGGTGAGGACGTGGGGCACACTGCTGCCCCCAAGACTGGAGACACTAACAGGCAACAGAGCATAACAATTTATCAGAGTGGAGACTCAAGAGCAGAAATTACTGTAGGGGGTTGCCTAGGTGGCACAGTCAGTTACACATCCGACTCTTGGTTTCAGCTCAGGCTGTGATTTCAGGGTCCTGAGATCAAGTCCCGCCTTGGGCTTCATGCTCAGCAGAGTCCACTTGAGACTCTCTCTCCCTCACCCTCTGCCTCTCTGGCTTGTGCATGCTCTCTCTCTCTCAAATAAATAAATCTTAAAAAAAAAAAATGCTGTAGGAACCAATGCTGGGGTAATTGATGATTACTGGAGGCTCAGTGTAGACAAGACTGAGAGTTAAAAACTCCAGGGGGACCCAGTCATAGGGGCCACCAAAATTTTGTGAGATTTACCTCCAGGAGCTCAAACATGTTCCCACAGTAAATATCAGAGAAAAATCCCTTCATGCTTCCGGCAGAAGAGGGAAAAGAAACCATTTGGAAATATGCCAGACTACTTTGTTCTTCTTAGCAAAGTCCGCCCTCAAAGGAACTAGTTAAGCAGAGTCAAACCTCTGATGTGTTTTCAGAGCATAACTGCCTGGGTGAAGGGAACTACCCAACTCCAGCTAGCTCGAGCCTTCCACTTACAAGAAGAGAAATATTCAACTCCATCCTACTGCAATAAAAGCAGTTACTTAAAGAGAAACGTAGCATTGAGTAGATACATTAGAAAAGAAGAAACATCTGAAATCAATAATCCAAGTTTCCACTTTAGGAAACTAGAAAAAGAAGAGCAAATTAAACTCAAAGTAAGCAGAAGAAAAGATATAATAAAAATTAGAGCAGAAATCAATGAATATGAAACTGGAAATTAATAGAAATGGAAGTTATTGATACCAAAAGATGGTTATTTGAAAGATCAATAAGCCTCGGCTACCTAGGAAAAAAGGGAGAGGACATAAATTACTAGTATCAGAAATGAAAACAGAAATCATGACAGATACCATGAAAATTAAAAGTATAAGAAAGGAATATGATAAATAATTCTATGCCCACAAATTTGATAACCTAGATTAAATGGACTAATTCCTTGAAAAACACAATCTTCCAAAGCTCATACAAGAAGAAATAGACAATCTGAATAGGCCTCTATCTAGTAAAGAAATTGAATCAATAACTAATAATCTTCCAAAACAGAAAGCACCAGATCCAGATGGGTTCACTGGTGAATTCCACTGAACATTTAAGGAAAAAAATTGTAACCATTCTTTGTAATCTCTTTCACAGGATAGAAGCAGAAATAATGCTCCCTCGTTCTATGAGACCTGCATCACCTTAATACCAAACCAAAGATATTACAAGAAAACTACAGACCAACATCTCTCATGAAGAGATGCAAAAATCCTCAACAATATTAGAGAATCAATAAAACCAATGAAATTGAAAAATCAACAATATTAGAAAATTGAATGCAACAATGTATGTAAAAGAAAAATGAGGGGTGCTTGGGTGGCTCAGTTGGTTAAGCATCTGACTTCAACTCAGGTCATGATCCCAGGATCCTGGGTCCTCAGTGGAGAGTCTGCTTGTCCCTCTCCCTCTGCCCCCACCTCTGCTTGTGCTCTCTTTCTCTCTCCTTCGAATAAATAAATAAAATCTTTAAAAACATGATATAAGATGACCAAGTGGGATTTATCCCAGTGATTCCAGGCTGGTTCAACATTTAAAAATTAATTCATGGAATCCATCACATCAACAGACTAAAAAAGAAAAATCATATCAATAAATGTGGGAAAAGTATTTGACAAAAATCTAACACTTATTCATGATAAAAACTCTCAGTAAACTAAGAATAGAGGGAAATTTTGTCAATATGATTGACAAAAATCTTCAAAAAACTTATATCTGATATCATAGTTGATAAGGAACTCAAAAGCTTTCCCACGAAGGCCAGGTAGAAGGTGAGAATGTCTCCTTTCACCACTTTGCACCGTAAGTCCTTGCTGATGCAGTAAGAAAAGGAAATAAAAGCTGTACTGATTGGAAAGGAAGAACTAAAAATTGTCTTTGTTCACAGATAACATGATCATCTATGTAGAAACCTCCCACCAAAAAAAAAAAAAAAAAAGAAAAGAAAAGAAAAGAAAATCAACAGTAAAACTCCTGGATTGTAGAAAGGTGACAGAGTTAATATACAAAAGTCAATCATGTTCCTATATACAGCAATGAACAAGTGGAATTTGAAATTAAAAACACAATACTGTTAACAGTAGCACCCCCAAAAGTGAAATACTTAGGTACAAACCTAATAATACATGTATAAGAGCTATATGAGGAAAACTATAAAACTCTAATGAATTAAAGAACTGAATAAATGGAGAGATGTTCCATGTTTGTGAATGAGAAGACTCGTTCTTCCCAACTTGGTCTATGGATTCGATGCAATGCCATTCAAACTGCTAGCAAGTTATTTTGTGGATATCAACAAACAATAATATTTAAATGGAGAGGCAAAAGAGAGAATAGCCAACACAATATTGAAGAAGAAAAAGAAGAAAGTTGGAGGACTGATACTTATCCAACTTCAAGACTTACTATAAAGCTACAATAATCAGAACAGTGTGGTACTGGTGAAAGAATAGATAAATAGATCAATAGAACAAAATAGATAGCCCAGAAATAGAGCCACATTAATATAGTCAACTACTTTTTGATAAATGAGAAAAGGTAATGGAGCAAAGATAGCCTCTTCAAAAATGGTTCTGGAAAAACTAGACATCCACATTTAAAAAATGAACCTAGATCCAGACTTTACAAATCTTCACAAAAATTAACTCAAAATGCATAACAGATTTAAATGCAAATCTATGCAATTTTTAAGATGCAAAACTATAAAACTCTTTTAAAAACTCTATAAAAGATAACAGGAGAAAATTTAGATACCTTGGGTATTGCAATAATTTTTTAGATGCAATGCCATAGGCAAGATCCATAAAACAAATAATTGATCAGCTAAACTTCATTGAAATTAAAAACTTCTGCCCTGCAAAATACAATGTCAAGAGAATTAGAAGACAAGCCACAGAATGGGAGTAAATATTTGCAAAAGATACATCTGATAAAGGACTCTTATCCAAAATATACAAAGAATTCTTAAAATCAACAATAAAAAAATAGACAACCCAGTTAAAAAATGGGCCAAAGACCTTAACAGAGACGTCACCAAAGGAGATATACAAATGGCAAATAAGCAAATGAAAAGATGCTCCACATCATATGCCATCAGGGAAATAAAAATTAAAACCACAACAGGATACAACTACACACCTGTTAGAATGCCCCAAATCTGGAACACTGACAATAGTAAATGCTGGCAAGAATGTAGAGCAACAGGAACTCTCACACATTGCTGGTGGGAAGCAAAATAGTACAGCCACTTTGGAAAACAGTTTGGAGATTTGTTATGAAACTAAACATACTCTTAACCATATGATCCAACAGATGGGCTTCTTGGTATTTATGCAAAGGAATTGAAAACTTGTGTCTGCACAAAAACCTGCATGCTGATGTTTATAGCAGCTTTATTCATAATTGCCCAAACCTGGAAATAATCAAGATGTCCTTCAGTAGGTGAACAGATAAATAAACTGTGGTACATCCAGATGACAGAATTATTCAGCACTTGAAATAAACTATCAAGCCATGAAAAGACATAGCGGAAACTTAAAGGTATATTACTAAGTGAAAAAAGCCAATCTAAAAGGGCTACACACTGTGTGATTCCAACTATATGGCATTCTGGAAAAGGCAAAAGTATGGAGACCGTAAAAAGATCTTTTTGGTTGTCAGGGGTTGGTAAGAGGGATGAATAAGCGGAGCACAGAAGATTTTGGGGACAGTAAAAATACTCTGTATGATATTGTAATGATGAATGTATATCATTATACATCTGTCCAAATCCACAGACTGCACAACACCAAGAGTGAACCGTAAGGTAAAAGATCATATGTCAGTCTTTTTACCAAGGTTCATCCTTGGTAAAACAAAACAAAAGAAAACAAAACAAAGCAAAAGAGTGCCCCTCTCGTAAGTGTTGTTGGTAATGGGGGAAGCTATGCGTATGTGGGGGTGGGGGTATATGGGAAATCTCTACCTTCTTTTCAATTTTGCTGCGAATGTAAAACTGGTCTTAAAAAAAAAAATCACGGGGCGCCTGGGTGGCTCAGTGGTTGGGTGTCTGCCTTCGGTTCGGGTCACGATCCCTGGGTCCTGGGGTCGAGCCCCGCATCGGGCTCCCTGCTCAGCAGGAACCCTGCTTCTCCCTCTCCCACTCCCCCGCTTTGTTCCCTCTCTCGCCGCGTCTCTCTCTGTCAAATAGATAAATAAAATCTTTAAAAAAAAAAATCAAGTCCTTAAGAAAAAAAAAGAAGTAACAGTTACAAAGCCCTAACACCTACATTACATTCTGTTGGTCAAAGCAAGTCACAAGGCAAGCCCAGATTTAAGGGATGGGGAAGTAGACATTACTCCTTAATGGAAAGAGCTGCAAAGTTATGGTAATGGTTTTCAGTGTACTCTGGGAATGTGATAGTTTGAAAAATATTAGAGGGACTTCTGATTGATCTTCATTTCTTATAAATTATGAAATTTAGTGACCTGAATAATCCCTGGAAAATCTTAAGTCTTGATGGCCACATCTCATTCAAGACTAATTATTTCATTTTACTTTTTTCCTATATACTTTATTTCAGATGATATTATGGAAAAAGAAGCAAGACTGACCTTTGTGCTTAATCACTGATGGATCCAGATTTAAAATAATATGAAAGAAATTGTATGGTTTCTTGTAAATATCTAAATTTCCCACATTTAAAGAATTAAAGATTAACTGCATAAACCTGATAGATCACATCTCAGAATCCTTGGCAATTCTTTCTCTCATAAATATTATTAGGGCTTATTTATGGAAGAATTGCTACGTACAGGACTGAAAGTGCTAAATCCTTTGAGGTAGAAAAAATAAGTCAAACTTTCAAGACAAAGTGTTATTCCTCTTAAGTGACATTTGGGAATCAAATTTTATACATGTTGGCCCAGACTGTTGTAAATGTTTGAAAGAAAGTATGTGAAGGATATCAACTTACTATATTAATTTTATGTAACTGCTCCCTTTCACTCAGTCCTGGAGAGGCTCTATCTTGTGTGGTGCTTGGGAAAATGCGATGGTAATTGAATTTAAATAAAAAACTTTAAAAAAAAAGGAAAAATGCAATGGTAACTGGCACCACCTTTGGGTAGAATCAAAGTGTACTTAGGGAAAAAAAACCTAAATAAATGCCTCTTTTAAATGCCCAACATGCAATAAAATCATTCTTTCTACTTCCAAAGAGGACCTGTGAATTGATTAGGATAGAGTGTTATTGTAGGAACTTCTCTCAATTTATTTATTTATTTTTAATACTTTATTTATTTATTTGACAGAAAGAGAACGCAAGAGAGGGGACAAAAGCAGGGGGAGTGGGAGAGGGAGAAGCAGTCTTCCCACTGAGCAGGGAGCCCGATGCAGGGCTCGATCCCAGGACCCTGGGACCATGACCTGAGCTGAAGGTAGATGCTTAAAACTGAGCCACCCAGGTGCCCCAGAACTTCTCTCAATTTAGACCTACTCCTAAAATGTACTTTGTTCACAACACTATATATATCAAGTTACATAGCCCAAACTGTGGTGTCCCAATCCCAATAGCTACTTAACAAGATCTGCCCTGATGCGTGTTGCCTAAATCATATTAGCTCCACAGCTCATAAACTGCACACTAGTGTAGTAGGAAAACTGTCACCAAGACACAACTTTAACTTGTTTACTGTCTTATGAGTGGTTCCTGGATTTTTTTTCATGATGTTCAGAAACACTTTTCAAGTTTCTTGGGGATTTTCCCCCACAAACAGTCTATATTCCTAATTCCCACCATTAAATTGAAGACTGGCTAAATTAAGACATCCCAAAACCAGCAGTTGAAAACAATTTTATTCAATTAATTTAGCAAAAGTCACTGGAAGCATTCATTCCCTGTATGAAGACTGACTCAGAGGACCCAGCCCACAGAAGAGCACAGGGGAGCTGCGCAGAGGGGTTTCAGAGAGGACTGGGGGATGGCTGACTCCCACTGGCACAGGAAGCCCAGGTGGGAGGCTGTGCGCACTGGTGCAGACATCTTGCTCATTGGGCAGCAGCAACAACAAAAATCTATACCTGGGGAGTCACCTGACATGTGTGGCACAATATGCCTGGCACATCTGAATCTCAGACAAAAACAAACTCGAGGTGTCCCTAAACATGGGAAAATTGCAAGATTTGAAATCATATGTGAAAAACTATGCCAATACACCAAGCTGGAGGGAAACATGTCAGGATTTCGTCCCATGGTTATGTTATTTATTTCTAATCTTTACTGGGATATATTAAATAGTTAACACAAAGACCAAATTTTTTAGGTCCACTTATGATCTCATACGCAAGAAGTACAAAATGAACTAAACCTTTTAGCACACTATCCAATGTACCTTGAACATCAGAGTTTAAATTTCTGGACCATCCTTTGTAGCTTGTAATTATCCATGACAAGGTACTAATTCTTTAGGCACTCTTAGACATGGTTTAGGCTGGACAGCAATATGTGTTTTTCTGTTTTGCTTCCAAATAAAGCTAGCAATAATGATGGCTATTTACAAACAACCACTAAAATTTTAATATACTGTTTTAAGTATTCACATATGTCTAGCAAAGAGTGAATCAGACCCAAAGGAACATAAGGAAATTGGCATCAAATAGGGTATATTTTCTCTTATATGGACCAAGAGGAAAGTCAACCAGTAGGTAGTCAACTTAAATGTCTGTCATCATCATTTCAACTGCAATTTTGTGGCCCTTCCATTGGAGTATGGTCTGCCATCTTAGTTAAACAAATGATCATCATGCGTATTGCACTGGTGGTAGCTTCTATGTTATTCTAGCTTCTAAACACTTGAGGCTTGTTGACAAGTGCATTGACAAAACAATAATGAAACCAGGGATCATTGTTAAGCTCCATACCAGTTATTATACAGTGATTCAAATTTAATCACATGGATGATTAAGTTAGGACATCAATTTATGTTAAATTTTTTCAACTTCATTCTTCTCTTGGCAAAGAAACATACAAAAGCTGTTGGTCTGGGTGGGCTCTGAGCTAGACTTAGGCCTTATAAAGGTGAATAATACAGACACTTTATATCCATAAATATATATATGCTATCTTACTGCAGCTCTAAGCTTTTTGTTCTCAAGATCACTGTACTCTTAAAAACTATTGAGGACCCTGAAGAACTTTTATATATGTGGTTTACATTTATTGATATTTGTCACATTAAACATTTCAGCTGAGATATTTTGTAAATATTTTTAAATAACAACACTAAGCCCATTACATATAAACAAAAATAACATATTTTGTGGAAAATATGTTCATTTTCAAAAAAAATCACAAGGGTGGCATTATTTTATATTTTTGAAAATCTACTTAATGTCTGGAAGACAGCTGGATTTCCTACTCATTTTTGCATTCAGTCTTTATGACATCACATATCGTGTAGACTCTGGAAAACTCTACTGCACCCTTATGAGAAAAAGAGAGTAAAAAAGGTAAATCATGTCTTACTATTGTTATGAAAATAATTTTTACCTTCCGCAGTCCCCGGACCACACTTTGAGAATCATGACTCTAATGCATAAAACAAATTACCTAAGTAATTGCAACGGTATAACCACAATCATAGTAGCATTCATAAACTACTATTAGGACACAGGAGGAAATTATAAAGCATCCACCACTTGAAAGAGCTCCCTGGATGTAGAAGAATGATGGTACTGGAGACAGAGAAGAGAATACCATGGGTGAAGGTTTGCGGGAGAGAAATAGTGTAATATATTGGAATAATAAGAAGAAACACCACATAAAAACAAAGGAAAGGCAATAGATAAGACCGGTAGAGCAAATTTGGGACAGACTAAGATTTCTGTATGTCTTGATTGATCATATTTAAGCAATCTATAGAGATTTTTTTCTTTAAAGTAGGGAAGTGACAAGTGTGACATGGTGGCTTAGAACATATTTAATTCTAGCCAAGTGACATGAAACAATCAACTTAGCCTCTGAGCAGGCATCCATAAAACGGAAACAGTACTATCACTCTCCGTTCTCTTAGCAAACTGTAGAATTGTCTGGACACTAAAACAAGTTAATGAGTTTAACTCACTTATCTCAGTTCTCACACCATATATGCTCCATAAATATCGGTCATTGTTGCTTTTATCATGTATATATTTAGAGATGTTACTCTGAAAGCAGAGAGGAGATGGCGTGGGCGTGAGGGAGGACAGAGGCAAAGGGACATTAAGAATTCTAACAAAGAAGCCCGGCTAGGTTTCTCCCCGCGCACTGTAACCGCCTCATACTCCACCGACCGTATTCCTCCACAAATGTCCACTCTTCATCAAACCTAGCGTAAAAAGACACAGATCTGTTTCTCTGGGTCTTGATTTCCTTAGGAAGTTTCCTGTGACACATAAAACTTCCATTAAACAAATTTGCACGCTTTTCCCCTGTTGATCTGTCTTTGTCAGTTTAATTTTCAGACCCAGCTAGGGACCCTAAGAGGGTGAAGGAAAACTTTTTCCTCCCCTATCCCTCAACATGACTGTATTTGGAGATAGGATTTGGGGGAGGTAATGAAGACGAAATGAAGTCATTAAGGATAGGGCCCTAATACGAGAGGATGGTGCCCTTATGAGAATAGGAAAAGAAAGAACTCCCTCTCTGTCCACATTCATATGCTTAAAGGTCATGTGGGAACACAGTGAGAAGGTGCCTGTCACCTAGATCGTGGACTTCCCAGTCTCCAGAGCTGAGAAAAATACACTCCTGTTGTTTAAGCCACCCAGTCTATCATACTATGTTCTGGCAGCCTGAGCAGATGAATACAGTTGGCCAACCGAAAGAGCTTACAATAGGCTAATCTGGAACAATTTGAGCAACAAATACAGAAAAGTAGTCTTGGATTATAACCCAAAGTATAAAATAAATATCCATGAATCCATATAGATATAGTTATTGAACAAATAAGGAAATGGAGAAGAGATAAATCTCCCATCCCGAAAGATTCTAAATAATTTATGTAGATACTTTGCCCTGTAGAAGGTGAAATATAATTCCTCAACCCTTAAGTGTGACTTCCTTCCAAAGAGGACATTATGGAAAGGGAAGAGGGAAAGAATGAATTTATAGTGGAGAAAACTGGAAAACACAATCTCAGGCAGATGATCAAAGTCTACAGTAACAGCACTAAGTCATGTTGCTAGTATGTATCCTAATCCTAGTCATGAGAAATATTAGATAAATTCCAACAGAGGGACATTCTACAATATATCTGACCAGTACTTCTCAAAACAGTAAAGGTCATTAAAAAAAAAGGAAAGTCTGAGAAACTGTAATAGCCATAAAAAGCCTTAAAAAGAGGTGATAACTAAATGTAATATGGTATCCTGAATGAGATCCTAGAATAAACAGAGAATATTAAGTAAAAACAAAGGACATTTGAATAAAGAATTGGCTTTAGTTAATAATAATGTATTAATATCGGTTCACTAATTATAACAAAATACTGAGTAATATGAGATGTTAATAATTTGGGAAACTAGGTGTGAGGTATATAGCAACTCACTGTATTACCGTCACAGTTTTTCTGTAAACCTAAATCTCTTCAAATAAATGAAACCTTTTTTCCCCCAAAAAAGCAGCATGTTGAGAAAAGAAGCCAGACACACAAGAGCGTATGCTGTGTGATTCTATTTATATAAGAGTCTTGAACAGGTGAATCTTTCATGATAGAAGTAAGAATAGTGGGGTTTGGAGTGTGAGGTAGGGATTGGCTGGAAGGAAGCATGAGGGAAATTTCTGGATGATAAAATGTTTCCTATATTGATATATACATGATATATAAGGAGGAGCCCGACTCTATGTTTTGATCTTTGCTGACACCTTTTAAGCCTCCCCCCCTCACAAGCTTCATTCTCTTGTGTTCCACATCTGGTCAAGCTTATAAGGAAGGCTGAGCAATCCCTCCTTTCACACAGGCAGGAGATTCAAACCATGCAAACCTCTGCTACACCTCAGGAACTCACACCCTGACCTCACTCCTAACCACAATAAGCCAGGCTAGTCTACTTTATTGCTCTCTCAAGTCGTTTCAGACCTGCTTGAGGATAATGCTTACCTCTCCCCAAAGAACCCAATTATGAAAGTAATAAGCCTTTCCATACCCTCTTGATGTGTGTGTGTGTGTGTGTGTGTGTGTGTCATTATCAATCTCAATATCCAAACAAAATTCTGGGTAGGGGTCCATCTACTTTGTAAGTGGCCATAATAATAAGCTTGTCAAAACTCATCATCCTGTATATTTAAAAACAATTATTTTTTATTGTACATACTCATGTTTGAATTAAAAAAAAGAGTATTGGGGAAAGTAAATATTTCTTTCCAATATTTGATTAATAAGGTGATGTTAGTTTAATTCTTTCCTTTTGGTGTTTTATCCATGTTAATATTGTTAAGGTTCTGAAGCTAGCCAAATAATTAGCCTACTGATGAAAGCTTAAACCAACAGGAATTTCCAACAGGAATACATTGTATTCAAGAGATTCAGTATAAAATGCTGTAGATCAAAACACCCATATTATACAGACTTTTGCTAGTGACAGACAATGATCTAGACTTTGTAACTCAAGCTAAATAGAAAAACAAAATTCTATTATTCTAGTGAATTTGATACAATTATTACTGAAAAAATAATAACCATCAAGCTTCGATGTGAATAATGGAAATGATCAATTTCTTAAGCTAACCTGAAGTGAGAAAGATCAGTTAGGAGATAGTAGCTATATTCCAAGCAAAAGACAATAGCATCTGGAAAAAGTAATTGGAGGAATTGAGGATCATGGACAAAGATTTTGGAATATTGATATTCAGAGGCAGTCCCCTGCAAATGCTGAAAGCCAGAGATCGTCTGCTTTCCTAAATTTGAAGTGGTATGTGTAATTCAGGTTACATTTTTTTTTTGTTTAAAAATTTTTATTTATTTATTTGACACAGAGAGAGAGAGAGAGAGAGCACGGGGAGCGGCAGAGGGAGAAGCAGGCTCCCCGCTGAGCAGGGAGCCCGATGCAGGTCTTGATTCCAGGACCCTGGAATCATGACCTGAGCTGAGGGCAGACGTTTAACTGACTGAGCCACCCAGGCACCCCCTTCAGATTATGTTTTATTAAAATATTTCTGTACTTCCTCTATATGATTATTTCTGATTTTGATTCTTCCAAAAGCCTTACAAGGTTTTCTAAACATGGAGCTATATTTTAAAGTTTCTTCTAAGCTAGTTAATTAAAAACAGGGAAAATTCAACCTTGTTAATGTGCTTTATAAATAAATTTTATATTATTTTATTACAGGGGCGCCTGGGTGGCTCAGTCAGTTAAGAGTCTGCCTTCGGCTCAGGTCGTGGTCCCAGGGTCCTGGGATAGAGCCCCACATCAGGCTCCCTGCTCAGCGGGGAGTCTGCTTCTCCCTCTCCCTCTGCCACTCCCCCAGTGTGTCCTCTCTTTCTCTCTCTCTCACTCTCTCAAATAAATAAAATCTTAAAAAAAAAAAAAAAGATTTCATTACGTGTGACATAGAACATGGAAAAACCAAAGCAGCTTAGAGTTCATCAGTTTCATACTGTCACCCAATGTCACCAAATTAGTATTCATCCAGCTTGTGCATGGGTACTTACAGTTTTGGGTAACTCAGTCTTGCATAGCCTGTTTCACACTGGGATAAATTAGATGGTTGGAAAGGTCTTCTTTAAGTTTACTCTAAACCTGTTTCACTATAGATTTTGGTACAATTCAGTGCCCTAGAGCAGAATTTTTCCATTTCAGCATTATTAATATTTAGGGCTGGATAATTATTTATTGTGGGGGCTGTCATGTTACTGTAGTTTTTAGCAGCATCCCTGGCCTCTACCCACTAAATACCAGCAGCACATCCTTACCTTCATTCATAACAATAAAAAATGTCTTCAGGGGGCGCCTGGATGGCTCAGTTGGTTAAGCGTCTGCCTTCGGCTCAGGTCATGATCCCAGGGCCTGGGATCGAGCCCCACTTTCGGCTCCCTGTTCAGGGGGGAGCTTGCTTCTCCCTCCCCCTGCTCATGCTCTCTCTCTCTCCCCCTCTCAAATAAATAAATAAAATCTTAAAAAAAAATGTCTTCAGATATTGCCAGCTGTCCCCTGAGGCGCAAGATCATCCCAGTTAAGAACCACTGCTCTAGAGTAATCCAAAAGAGCCAAGGTCATACATTAATAATAACCCAGTCTCAAAATCTCAGTCTGCCAACAGTGTGACTTTGGGCGAGTTACCTTTCTTCTCGGAGGTAATTTCCTCACTCCTAAAGTGGGGCTGATAGTAGCTAATCTCTCAGGGAGGGATAAGATGCGGCGAAAGCAGCTACAGAGCACATGACATGCTGCCTCGTACTCAGTAAATGATCAGGAAAAATTAGTTCGTTTCACAGCCTCAAAAAGTTCTTGCTGGTTGATTGACCCTGGTACAAGGCTGTATATCAAACCACATACAATTAAAAGAAAAACTTGAGAAGTATATGACTACAGACTTATATAAACAGAAATAATCATTTCTATTTAGGGGGAGTGTAGGTAGACATTCCCCCTAAAAAATATTCAAAGCAAAAATGGATTCCAGCCCACAGACACAACTATTACTTTTATGGCATTAAAGGGCATTGTCAAGGTTGTTGGCACTATGGTGCTTTCCTTGTAATCTACTTTCAATAAATGTTATGCTTGCAATTAGAGAAAGAGTACTTTAAAGAATGGGAAGTATGCATCTTGGTGAATAAAAAAGCCCCATAAAGTTTTCAAAGGAAGGGACATTGCTAGAAGGCACCAGAATTAATCACATTCAAATGGCACAGAATATTTTAATGCGATTTAGTTTGAACTGTGTACATTTCTACAGTTTGAGAAAGAATTTGCTGCTTTCAGAGGCAAAGTTAGACCAAAGAGCCATTTCATAAACTCTTTTCTTCTTTCCTTCAGTATTAGGGTTACTAGAAATCCTACAGGAAACTCAATTAAATTTGAATGTCATGTAAACAACAAATAAACTTTTAGTGTAAGTATATCCCAAATGTTGTCTGGGACGTACCCATACTAAAAGATTATTCATTGTTTACCTGAAGTTCAAATTTAACTGAGCATCTTGTTTTTGGTTTTGGGGTTTTTGTTTGTTTGATTTTTCTAAGTCTTGCAATTCTACTCAATATGCAGTACAACCAGCTTAATCCAGGTTCTTATCATGCTTGCCCTGAAATACAAATTCCTAGTCTTTCCTCCCAACCGCAGCACAGAATGATGTGTTGCTCTTCAGGGACAGAGGGTAATGTCAATATGTAACATCCTTCAAAACAATGTACCTTCCACCTGCCTTTACTTCTTTTACTACCCCTTCTCCTCCCAAACACATTTCTTTTCCTGGAAGTCTGTGCTCTAGCCACAGGATTGCTTTTGTAGGATGTTCCTTTTGCCTGTGATAAGCTTTCCTTTCTACATCCTCCCATCTTCTGCCTACTGTACAGCTACTTATGTATCAAGTCCAAGCTCAAATGCAGCCCCCTTCTGGATAGTCTTCCATTCCTCCAGACCAAGTTAGAGAGTCTCTCCTCTATGGACCGGTGCTCTCACAGTGTATTTCCTATTGCAGCACTTTATATTTAAATTATAATTCAATATATATTTCCCCACAATAACAAGAAATTTGGTATTACTCAGTTGGTAATTAGCTACTTCACCTACCTTCTGTTCTTATAGTGGGACAGAAGATGAGCTAACTTTTCGTACTGGTGTGGGGAAAAGGAACACTGCAGGCCACCCCATCTTGGGAAGCACTGCTGGGGGGTAGATAGTGTGTAACCTATCCTCTGGTGTTTCCTAGTTCCACCTTCCCCTGATATATAAGTAGAATCACTGACAGGATCCAGGAGAGCCGTAACACCATAATTGTCTCTAACCTTATTTAAGCTGGAACAGACAAACCTGCTAGTGCTTGCACCTGTGATGGAAAATAGAGGCTCACCCTTTGGATTTGAGGATGGCTATCTCCATGCAGACTGAGTTCAGGAACTTTACAATAATGTTACCTTAATTTTATAAGAATTGATGTTTGAGGGAACCCACTTATCAAGTTAAAGCAGGGTATTCTGTGTTACTTTTTCCCCAAAATGTTTGCTTTATTGGGACAAGAAGTTCTGTGAGTGTTGCATCTATGGTTTATTCATCTCTGTGATCTCAGAGCCCAATATTGTGCCCGACATTCATAGAAGATTCCTGGCATTTGTTGAGTGACTAAATGAAATATGGGGTATCACTTGATTTGTCAAAAGTGGGAAGGTATTTAATCTGGTTTTAGTATGAATCTATAAATCCACCCACTTGCCCAAACATGCCATTGTTATCATTACTCATTTTCAGCACCATTTATTTTTCCAATAAAAAGACATTCCTAACATTCATTATGCTAGCAAATAAGCCTTCTTGTTTGCTAATGCTATTGCTGTGTACTAAAACACCATACTTGAGAGTGTGTATTTGTGAAAAAGGCACTACAGGTACCCATTAACACATCTCCAGTGGGTTTTTCTAATCTTAGCAACCACTAAGGTGTGGATTGGAATTAACTTGTATACACACAAACTGCACTGTTCGTCCTGAAGAATTTGAAATAATAATTTAAAAAATAATTTCCAACATAAACACATCTCCTATTCAGGGATGGTGCTATGCATATGTATTCAAATGTGTAAATCATGCTAAAGAAACTTGGTTACTTGACCTCAGTCCACAAGTTACCTGTCATTCTAACATATTACAATGACATAGCTTATAATAAGAATGGAGCTCTTTTCTCCTTATGATGAACATAATGAGAATTATAAATGGGTTCAAATAAAATCTATTCAAAACATACTGCTCAGATTTCAGTTGCTCACAATAAAGATTTATTTCTCAACATGCTACATGTCCATAATCTTCTCCTTGAGCTGTCTCTAATTGAAATGTTGGCAGTTGTTGCATTTTGATATACATATATCTTATATAATTATCTATACAATGAATAATTTATCCCACACCAATTTATGATGCCACTCTTATTATACACCAAATTCCTACATCTGCATAGATCTGTTTCTGGGCTCTCTGCTCTGTTCTACTGAAATCTGTGTACCTTTAACAGGACCGCACTTTTTTTTTTTTAAAGATTTATTTATTTTAGTGAGAGAGAGAGAGAGCGAGCAAGAGGGGGAAGGGGCAGAGGGAGAGGGAGAGAGAGAATCTCAAGCAGACTCTGCCCTAAGCACAGAGCCCAAGGCAGGGCTCAGTCTCATGACTCTGAGATCATGACCTGATCTGAAACGAAGAGTTGGACGCCCAACTGACTGAGCCACCCAGGCGCCCCTATTTTCTATTTCTTCTTGGGTCAATTATTCCATTTTATTTTTTAATTATCAATTTCATCTTTTAAATGTACTGATACGTTGCAATATTCTTTTACAATAATTAATCTCTTAACACAGTTGTGGTTATTGCCCCCTTTGTCATTCTTTTTTTTTCCTTCTTAGGCAGAGGAAGTTTCTATCTTATCTTCTCCTGCCTTCCTCCTTTTATCCCATCAGTCTTACCAAAGGTTTATTAATCTTTTGAGACTTTTCAAAGAACCATGCTTTGTTTTTACTAGTTCTTTTTTTACTAATTTTTTTTTACTAATTTTACCTATTTTTTATTCCCTATTCATTTACTCTTGTCCTTAACTTTACTATTTCTTTCTTTCCTGATTCTTTGTGTTTACTCTAGTCCAATTTTCTAGCTTCCTTTGTTGCTCACTTGTTTTAAATCATGGCTGTTTCCTCATAAACATAGTCAAAGCTTTCCCTTTTTTTTTTTTTTTTACCAAGGACTGCTTCACATTCAACTCACAAGTTTCCACATGTGGTGTTTTTATTGCCATTCAGTTCTAAGTATTTCATCATCTTATCTTCATGGCTTCCTCTCCAACCAAGTGGTAATTTCATAGTGTGTTTTATCTTGTTTTAAGTTTCAAGGCATATGGGATTTTAAGCTATTTTTTGGTTACTGATTTCTAATTCTAATGCACTGTTGTCTCATTACCAGAGAATATAGTCTATACTGTACTCATTCTTTTGATTGTATTGAGGCTTCTGTGATCTCGTATAATGGATACTGTGATGCCCTGAAAAGTTGGGCTCTTCAGGGCCGACTCATATTTCCCCAATTGCTGGGAAAATCAGCTACATATGGCTCCCAGCATGTCCCTCACTGGAAACCACCCTGGGGAGCAATGAAATGCCTCTGGCAAGTTTATGCCCCTTCACTGGTGTAGCTTGCAGCCAGTGGCATACGAAGTCTCCTCATCCCAGTTTTAAAAAAACTCCGAAGGCCCTTCCCAACCCCAGAGCTTCTGTCAGGGTTGGTTGAGCCTCACTTGCAACCTCACTGTGGGTCAGCCTCCCCTTCTGCCTAACCCCGCCACTTTCATGTATGTACAGGCGTGCCCCTAAAAGCCCGTGTGTCCCAATAAACATTCTACGTTCAACTCTGCACCTCAGGTTCTGTTTCGAGGGGACCCAATCTAAAACATTTGTATAAATTTAATGGTTGTAATTGTGGCAGGTGTGTTAAAGAGAATGAATATTCTGTTTAGGGGTGTGAAATTCTATAAGCATATTTTATATAGAGCTGATTAATTTTTATTATTTTTTTGTCATCTTGATCTTTCATTTTCTGAGGAGTTGTTAAAATCTTTCAACTACAATTGATATTTTATCTCTATCATCCCTTTGTGTATTTTGACACTATGTTGTTAACTGTATATGTAATCAGGAACTTTTTTATTTTATTTTATTTTATTTATTTGTCAGAGAAGGAGAGAGAGAGAGCACGCACAAGCAGGGGGAGCGGCAGGCAGGGGGGGAAGCAGGCTTCCTGAGGAGCCAGGAGCCCGATGTGCGATTCGATCCCAGGACCCTGGGATCATGACCTGAGCTGAAGGCAGATGCTTAACTGACTGAGCTACCCAGGTGCCCCTGTAATCAGGAACTTTAGATAGAGATAGTAGAAGAGAGCCAGGGATGGCTATCTACTTTCTCTCTTCCAGGTGTGTCAACAGCATGTCCCTGCTTTGCCCTGGGTAGACCATTTCCTTCCTTGTTCCTGTAATGGAGCAGGAAGGACAAAGCTTCACCACCCATGGATTGAAGGGTAATAGCCACCCTTGGATGAGCAGCCAAGAGGAATGAAATAGTCCAAAGTGGATGTTTTGAGGAAGAACATTAATATGTTAGTTAATATTTATACCAGGAGAGCCAACAGAACCCAGGACTGACCTGAACAAATTGGCATGTAAGGTCACCCTAATTCTTCCCTCATCTCCCACCTGCATCCTATAGGCTAGGTAATCAAAACAGTGTTATTGAGAGAGAAATCCAAAGAGATGGAATAAAAGAAAAAGTCTAAAATCCCATTCCCAACTGAATAAAGCAAAATCTATGTATACAGAGCTCAATATATTGCAAGAAAAATTTAAAAAACACAATGCATATCCCAGAAAAAGCTCTGCATTAGATGAATGAAGAGAAAAATCCACCAATTATCTATGCAGAAAAAACAGTTAATCTACCAAAAAAACAAAAACAAAAACAAAAAACAAAACCCAAGAATTATGCCTTCCTTAGATCCCATCTTAAGATGTTTAATGTCAGAAAACAATGAAGTAATTTACAGAGAATTTGAGACGGGAAATGATAAAATCTTTAGAGACTACAGTCAGCCGACTTATCTCTTACACATTAATAACAGAAAAAAGGACATTCTCAAATATACAAGAACTAAGAATATGTCACTCACTTAACTTGGGCAACCAGGAAGGCAAAATAGGAGAGCACAAATGAAAAATTTACAGAGGAATAAAAGCACGTAGGATGTTCTTATGGGACTCTAAAGAAACATAACATCCAGATCATCAAAATAGTGCTAATGCCAGTGAGTTCTATAGAGATTAAGACTGACACAGCTGTAATGACACAGCAAGAAAGTAAAAGTAGGGCGCCTGGGTGGCTCAGTTGGTTAAGCAGCTGCCTTCGGCTCAGGTCATGATCCTGGAGTCCCAGGATCAAGTCCCGCATCAGGCTCCCTGCTCAGCGGGGAGTCTGCTTCTCCCTCTGACCCTCTTCCCTCTCATGCTCTCTAGCTCTCATTCTCTCTCTCTCAAATAAATAAATAAAATCTTTAAAAAAAAAAGAAAGTAAAAGTACATAGAGTTCCTCTCACAATGACACCAAAGTGAAGCTTAAAAGTAAACACTCTCATTTTAAATTATTATCCTGTTCCATGGGAATAATGTGATGATACTGCACAAAGAATTCTCCCATAGAAGCCATTTTCTCAGGCAAGTTTACCAACAGATTCAAAAGTCCAATAGATATGATCTCAGCTTCTTTATTGAAGGACTTAGGTCAAAAAATCCTACAAAGAAATATACCAGAATGTTGATGTGACTTTCCTTAGTTATTTGGGTAAGATTGACTTATTTCTTCACGATACTTTTCTGTAGTTTATTATAATAGTGAACAATATTGGGGCGCCTTGGTGGCTCAGTCATTAAGCGTCTGCCTTTGGCTCAGGTCATGATCCCAGGGTCCTGGGATCAAGCCCCGCATCGGGCTCCCTGCTCAGAGAGAAGCCTGCTTCTCCCTCTCCCACTCCCCCTGCTTGTGTTCCCTCTCTCCCTGTGTCTCTCTCTGTCAAATAAATAAATAAAATCTTTAAAAAAAATAGTGAACAATATCACTTTGTAAATGAGAAAATAAAATTTCATTTGAAGACGGACCAAATGCCCAAACCTAGACCTCTGAGAGAAACATAAATTATTAATTATAAACTTAGGTCACCACATGCTATCCTCATGTTATCCTCCTGGACTATATTTCTAGGAATTGTTTTTATCTACTGAGAAGGCAAGACAGAATTTTTTAAAATTAAAAAAAAAAAGACAAGAATCTGTCTCTAAGCAATAGAATATATATGACAGAATATACAAAGTAGAAGGGAACTTCGAGACGTTTTAGTGCAGTGGTTCAAAACCAGGAGCGATTTTGACCCCACAAACACAAGCAATGCCTGGAGACCATTTTGATTGTCATACCCAGGTAGGAGGTAGCCTACTGGCATCTAGTGAGTAGAGGCCAGAGATGCTGCTAACCACCCTACAATTCCCAGGACTGTCTCCCTCCCCACCCCCACAGCAAAGTATTATCCAGCCCCAAATGTCAATAATGTCAAGTTTGAGAAAACCTAATATAATCCTCTGTTTTTATATGTTCAAAAATAGGCTCAAAGACATTGCCACTCATGTTCAAGGTTGAACAATTATTGTGTGATAAAGAGAGTGACAAGTAAAACCATTGGTATATTACAAAAAGAGAAGATTATGAGTGATCAGATAAAAATACAGTTGTTTTTACCCTGGAAGCAGAGTTGAGGCTCCATATTGTTCACATGGACAGTTTGCCTCTCTTCCTTGGGCAAGGGCCCATGAAGTCCCCAAACTGGCAGATGAAGGCTTTTCCTGCTGTCCATCTGTCAGCTAGACCACCCCATAAGCCCCTGAAGTCCATCAAGGTGGTCGCTCCTGCTTAAATGTATGAAAAAGAAGATGCTCGTCCTCAATAGTTAATGAGAACCTAAAAAAAAGGGTGCAGATTCTTAAAGTCTCTGCCAGATGTTCTTTAATAATATCATCCTTCAGTCTTTGAGAAGACTGAATTTTCTCTGCTGTTGGCCAGGTCATCGGCCCTAAAAATTTATAGTTTCCTTAATTTTTTTTTATGTGGATATGGACAAGGCCCAAGCTTTAACCCATCACTTGTTTTTTGTAAGCACATTTTCTCAGGCCATTAGATACAGGCAGATATAACTGGGTTGAAGCTATTTGGGCCAAGGTAGTATTCAGGTTTTAGTTTTCTTGGTGTTAGTGTCAAAGAATTATACATAGTCCCTCAATGAGAACTATCAATTTTGAATCATGTTCCATTTACTCAGGGATTATCACATCTGTGAGGCTACTGTGTGAATGTGCTACCCATAGGGAAGTACTGATTTGACGAGGCTTCAAGGAGAACATAAACTAATAAGATCAAGAGGAAGCCCCAGTCATAGTCAGGAAAATAATGCCAAGTCCCAACAAAGGTAAAGCAAGACATAGGAGATGTAGCAATGAAGTGAGATCAGATGTTTCAAGAGCAGGACAAAGTGCAGTTCAGGTCTAAAATTATGAATACATTAAGAATTCTGTCTTCTTTTGATGGTGCTTTTTCTTTGTCACTGGAGGGGAAAAAGGAATTTTCTTAAAGGGGTTAAACAGAGCTCAATAATTATGATTCAGTTTTAGTTTTAACAAAAATCTTAAATGCCAAAGTTTGAGAAGGAGCCTTGGATTTCTTTGGTCCAGTGTCCAAACTAAGGAAGCTCAGAGGAGAAACAAGGGTCTGACGGTATGTCCCAGACTCTACCAGGAAGTAGAGATTGCAGTGAGTAATGTCCAAATGAAGTTAGTGTGAAACAGACACAGATTCTAAAAGAGTAAGCAAACATGGCTCCTATATATTCAAGTAACTCACCCGCTTTGAATCCAAGCCTGGGTCAATATAAAGGTCAAATTTGAGAGGGACGATAAAAATACTGGGATGGGCAGCTCAGGTTGCTTCTAAGTCATAAAATTTCAGAGTCTATTTCTATGTAAAAGAAATAAGGAGATGAGCGTGGCAGAGAAAGTATGTGTGTTTTGGAGCAGAACAGATCTGAGATTCAACTCTGGCTTTTCCCCCCAATCATTTCTTATTGCTCCTTTATTTCCGTATTTCTCATCTGTGTCTTGGAGAAATTAATGCAAATCTTACCTAGTAGTTGAGTCAATTAGATGCCTAGTAGAGTGCCTGGCCCAATAAATACCTTATTTTGTTATTGTTATTGTTAACACTTATATATCTTACCTCATGCTCAGGGTTCACATACTTAGCTTCCAGTCACATATGCCTTGTCACATACTCATCACAATGTGTGCTGAGCCTTTCCCTAAATGGATACTGATCGTAATACTTATTCCTGTGCTTGATTAGACTTTCTACAGCTTGATGTATGTTCTAGTCCCCTTAGATACTCAATGCATCCTTCCCCTTAGCCATGTTTTAATCTGTCCTTGGCTCAGTGTATTCCCAGGCAACTCTAAAGGTGATGACCTTCCCAGCTTGACCTCGGCCCCAAAACTACACTAACCATACATCCCAGTGTACCTAAAGCAGTCTGCATTGATATGTTTGATTTCCTATCCAGTTAAGCTTTTGTTTCTTATTTTTCATCTTCTATGAAGTTTCATTATTAATAGTTATTATAATATTATAATTACATTATAAGTAATAATGAGAGTATGCTGGAATGGATTTGGCAGTCTTCCCTCCACTTTGGGCTCCCAGTTTCTGCTGTGGTTTCTCCCAGCACTGTATGAGTCACGTGGGCAATGAACAGAATTCCCACTATAATAGGAAGATAAATTTGAAATATGACTAGCGATAATCTCTCTCTGGTTTCATGATCTTTCCCAGGAACTCCATTTCAAGGACAGCATATAGGGTAGCTGTTCATAAAACAAGGAGAACTCCCAATCTCAGGAAACAAACTGAGGGTTGCTGGAGTGGTGGGGGGTGGGAGGGATGGGGTGGTTGTGTGATGGACTTTGGGGAGGGTATGTGCTATGGTGAGTGCTGTGAATTGTGTAAGATTGATGAATCACAGACCTGTACCCCTGAAACAAATAATACATTATATGTTAATAATTTAAAAAAGGAGACCTCCAGACCCAAGCAGCCCGGGATAGCTAACTTCTCTGGTTTGAGGTACTAGTGGACAATCATGTGATTCTGTGATACCTCTCAGCTACTGGAGGCATTAGCCACTTTTACTATGCCACAGCATGCAAAGTGTAAAATTCCACCTGAACACCAGTTGGTGAAGTTAGTGGGAATCAAATATAGTTGAGTTGTATTTGCAATATGTGCATATGTGGGATATAAAGGCTGAACCATCCTGCTATAGGCCAGATAGTATTCAGAATACTCTCACTACAGGGGTGCCTGGGTGGCTTGTTGGTGAAGCGTCTGCCTTCAGCTCAGGTCATGATCCCGGGGTCCTGGGATCAAGTCCCACATTGGGCTCTCTGCTCTCTCTCTGCCTGCCGCTCCCTCCCCCTGCTTGTGCTTGCTCTCTCTCTCTCTCTCTGACATATAAATAAAAATCTTAAAAAATAAATAAATAAATAAACAAACCATGGCTAAAGAAAGAAAGAAAGAAAGAAAAAGAAGCATGTGACTCTTGATCTAGGGTTGTAAGTTGGAGCCCCACGTTGGGTGGAGAGATTACTTAAAAATAAAATCTTTTAAAAAAGTAAATAAATAAATAAAAGTTAAAACATTTAAGGAAAGTATTTGTTATTGTGATAATATGATAGATTTTTTTTCAATAGATATTTTGGTAGACCACAATATTATGACTGAAAACACTGTTCTTAAAGATCTATGGAATAGAAATATACTTGGAACTAGATATACTAAAAATATAATTCACGTCTGTATTAAACTGTGTTATTCTATTGACTCAAAAAAGTTGCAGTTGTCAAGATTTACAAATCCATATGTATGTATATACCTTCACAAAAATATACAGAAACATATACATGGTAATTAAATTATAATATATTTTAGACAAATTTTGGTATTAAATATAAAAATGCTTCAGGGTGGCAAATCATTGCCTTTCATCAGTTGGAATTTTTTAGAAATGTGTAAGCCTTTTAAGTACTATTTTGTCAATAGCCATAAGGTCCTTAATATTATCTAACATTTTTTTTAGAAAGTCTTAACTTCTTTCTTATTTTCAAAACCAGTTTGAAATTTTTAATAAAAATATTCAACAAATGGAACACAACCCAACAAAACAACACTGCATAACAAGGGAGAAACTGAACAAATTAAACAGTAAGAACTCAAATGGAGCACTAATGTAATTTTGAAGTTCTATAATTACCCTTTAATATGGCTTGACTTTTGCAGAGTCTTTTAATGGTGCTCTGATTTTCAATTATATATATTTACATTCTGTGCCAAATTGGAATGAAACTGAGAAGGCCTACTGTGCTAAACATCTAATTTTGATGAAACTTGCAAAAAACAATCGTTAACAGAGACAACTAAATATTTGACTTTGTCTAGGGCGCCTGGGTGGCTCAGTCGTTAAGCAGCTGCCTTCAGCTCAGGTCATGATCCCAGGGTCCTGGGATCGAGCCCCACATCGGGCTCCCTGCTCTGCCGGAAGCCTGCTTCTCCCTCTCCCACTCCCCCTACTTGTGTCCTGCTCTCGCTCTCTCTGTCAAATAAATAAATAAAATCTCTAAATAAATAAATAAATAAATATTTGATTTTGTCTTATAAAAAATACGTAAGGTAAAATACTGTGACTAAAGACACGAGTACAATCAAGGTATTTGGGTAGAACTATGTATATATTTCAATATAAAACAAAAATTTGAATTGAGAATATACTTCATTTAGAACAATTTACTCTGAGCCTACCAAGCACCTCTGTACTCAGTAGAGATTTTTTTCTATTAAAAACATGACCCACCAGGGACGCCTGGGTGGCTCAGTCGGTTAAGCGTCTGCCTTCGGTTCAAATCATGATCCCAGGGTCCTGGGATCAAGCCCCGAATCAGGCTCCCTGCTCAGTGGGGGGAGCCTGCTTCTCCCTCTGCCTGCCACTTCCCTTGCTTGTGCTCTCTCTCTCTCTCTCTCTGACAAATGAATAAAATCTTTAAAAAAAAAAAAAGACCCACCAAAGAAAAAACTAAAGACATCAGCACTTTCAAATTTATTAACCAGAAGATTGCAAGCAATTTTATTAAAACTTTAATAAGACTATATTAAAATACATTTTTCAGAAAAATATCAGTGACACAATCCTAGAGATAGGAATAGCCAAGAAACGGATTAAAGTATATGAAAATGTACTAAGAATAATTATTATGCTTATCTTATTTTTTAATGCTCAATCAACATAATGAAGGGTGGGGTGATATCTATTTATTTGCTTTAACTTTCAGGAATATGTTATTTTTATTTTTTTAATTTATTTTTTAAAGTAGTTTTAAGCATACTAAAGAAATTTTGGAGTAATAGACAAATATTTTTTAAAAACAGAATTATTTTTAGAGCATCCTACATTTTTACAAAGAACTGTCTTGTTTTGGATAATATATGGTTACATTGCCTAAGATGACTCTCTTTAGGTCACCTTCTTCTCACAAATTAGGTTCATCCAATAGACAAAAACTCACCTATATATAAGCACCATATAAAGAGGGGGGAGGGGAGAGCAGAAGAAGGGGAGGAAGAAAATGGGAGAGGGGGAAAAGGGGAGAGGAGAGAGAACAAGGAAGGAAAAGACTTCAGTCTCTGGGAGAAAAACTGCCAGAAGTCTACTGTGTATTTGAGAGAGAGAAAGCACAAGCTGCAGGAGCAGAGGGAGAGAGAGAGAATCTCAAGCAGACTCCATGCTGAGTACAGAGCCTGACTCGGGACTTGATCTCAGGAGCCTGAGATCATGACATGAGCGAGAACCAAGAATCGGAGGCTCCACCCATTGCCCCACCCAGGCACCTCTCTTCAATTTTCTTTTTTTTAAAGATTTTATTTATTTGACAGAGAGAGCACAAGCAGAGGAGGAGAGAGGGAGAAGCAGGCTCCCTGCCGAGCAAGGAGCCCGATGGCAGGACCCTGGGATCATGATCCGGGTGGAAGGCAGCCGCTTAACCGACTGAGCCACCCAGGCATCCCTAATTTTTTTTTTTTAATTGTGGTAATGTTAAATGTTAAAAAAAAAAAAAAAAGCCAGTTTCATTGCTCTCTCCCTCATTTCTTTGTAACCACTTCCCATTCACAGCAGCACAAGGAATGCCCAACTGTTGTTTAATTATGTGGATTCCTTGGTCAAAACACTTATTTCCAGATACACCTGATAACTTGGTTTCTAAATGCCGTGGCTTGAAAAGCTCTTCTGTTTGTTTCTGAAAGGCACACATGCCCTTTCAGAGGCAATGGTGTGTGCTTGGAAAAGTTCTAATTTGGGAAAATGGGCACAAGTCCTTCCCCTGATTGGCACTGTGGGTGACCTTGGACATGTCACTTAACCATCTTTGTTCTTCCTTGTTCTTAGTGTCCCCATCTATCAAATGATGGTGTTAGAGAGTTGATTTAAAAACCCTGGGTTCTGACATTCTAAGATACAGTGAGGGAACTAGGTACTTTGCCTTGATTAACTGCCTCTGCTTCATCATCCATTAATGTGTTTGGTAGGAGAAAAAAGAGGGAAGGGTTTTCCCCTACCACTTCCTTCATTCAACTACCCAATCCAATTAACTCCAATTAAAATTTGTAGTTTTAATTAGTTTGTCTGATAGGTTTTTTAAAATCCTCATAAATGTAAATCTTTGCCTTCCCTTTTTCAGGCTTGGCAACTGTCTTGCTCCTTTTAATTTTAGCTCCTTTCACCCATTCGTGCCACTTCTGATTCATTATTCTTTGTTCCTGTTTATTGATTGCCTTTTTTTCTCCTTTTCTCCTTGTAGTGATAACACATTGCTTAAATAGAAGTTTAGAAGGAGAGTCACAAAGATTTTAAATTACCTAGAAACTATTTCATTCATGGGAGAATTCAGTATTGTTAAAGGACTTTGAGGCCAGTTGAAATATGTCAGCACCCCAGATACATGTTTTAAAACTTCCCAGCCTGTATATCACACATCATCCTCTCATGACTGGCTAAAGCTGACACCTAAATCATAATTCTGAGGAGTGTCAAGGAAAACCCTCATACCTAAATATATTTCCTATAGCCGCACATGTTCACTGATTCTGGGTTTTGTAAATTTCCTGTTTGTTTATTTCCACTTTCTTGTACTTACATACAGCAAAATAAATTTATTAGGACTCTAACTTTCATGAGGGCAAGAGTTTTTGTCTGCTTTTTTAACTTCCATCTTCCCAGCACCTAAAACAAAGCTAAAAAACAGTAGATACCCAATAAATAATTGTTGAATGGATTAACAAATTTATAAACTCTTAATGAATGAATAAACTAACTTTACTGTGTAATTTGTTAGTTCATGTCAAAACTCTTCTCTTCTATCATTAAGGATTTATTGTAATAACAACATACCTTGAGCACTTACAACGGATCAGCTACTATGCTCAAGGTTTGGCAGGCATTCCTTCACCCACTGCTCAAAACAGTTTTACGAGGGAGTGACTATTATTAAGTTTAGGTTTAGAACAGGTAAATAACTCACTGAAGGTATCAGGGTAAGTAAGAGGCAGAATTGAACTTATGACTCAATTACAAGAACAACATGTATCAGAGAAATTTAGACATCAAGAAAGGAAAAAAAGAAATTATACTACCATAACAGAGCTACTATGAGAACTGTATCATAATTCAGCCTAACATTTCTTCTCATGAATTCTTCAGTTCATATCATGATATCAGAAGATATATCTTTAAAAATTATGTTTTAACTCTTAGACCTGATGGTACCTTGTCTTTTATCTATCACTTTAATGGTTGCATATGCTGTTATTTTGTTATCTATCAGAGCTCCCTAGAATGACACTTGCCTGGGGAGTAATCCCTTCTCCTGTCAGGCTAAAATCATTCTCACATAAAAGGCAAAAATAATGATTATGCTATAAGGTACTATTATTGCTGTTCTTACTGTTACTAGGAGTAGTAGCTAATATACCAGAGGTTGACCATGAACAAGACACTGTGATAAGCATTTCAGATGCAGTACCTTATGTAGCAAAAGAGGCTTTTATCCATACGTTATGCTTATTAACAAATTATGCCTTTACCAATTAGTGTGAATTTGTGGATTCTTTCTCCCAGGGAAAACTTGGAAAGAAGGGCAAAATGGGGTGGTAAGAAAGAGACCATAGGTAGAACAGTTGGAAGAATGAAATAACCTGTCTCAGCTTTGCTGAGAGACATAATGAACAAGTTCCTTCTTATGAAGAACTGAGTTGGACAGAAACTCATATATAAATGTCATTGGTCCAACCTTCTAACCACTACATCTTTTTCCTCTGTCCTTTCCATCTGCGCTGCCATTACCCCACTTTACTTCTTCCTTCCCATCAAACAGACATTTACAGCAGACCTTTACAACAGATTGTCTTCCTGGCTCATTCCAAGCAAATGCCACCTATGTCCCTGAAATGTAGCTCAGCTTTATCGAGTGACTACCCCAAATTCCCCCCCAAAAGCTCCTTACTGCCTCCTGCCCAGGGAACCACCCACAAACTCCTTTCTTCTCCACAGAAGGGCAAGTTTCACATTATTTCCTCTTTCTGGATTATCACCAAAGAATGCAATGTCGCAGGCTTTTCACCAAGCATTTTTTCCAAATTCTCTCCTCACTGTATGCCTACCCAGCCCCACGTTTCAAGTCCTATTATGTTCTTCCAAGTAAAGTAAGTGAATAATAATCCACAGGACCATGTTCTGTGTCACAGCTTGCACCACTCCTTCCATTCCCTACGAATGCCCAGACTTGGCTCAAGAGAGGGGCTGGGGCCCCGGGCTGGGTGAGAGTGGGGGCACGTGAGGGGAATAGCAGGAATTTCCTCAGCGCCAAAGTCCCTTGAATGGCAGGGACTATGAGTCAGCCAGCGCTATCACTTCATTTATGAAAAACACTAGGCTTAACAAGGTCACACAGATGCCTCCCACTTGGGACATAACAAATGTGAATCCCAGGCAGTGGAACAACAGAGCCCAATTCTTAATCACCATGCTTAATTATACTAGTCGGCTCTACCTCCTCCCCTCCGGGATGCAACCTTGTCGCTTCTCCTCGTTTTTGCCTGCTTGCTTGTCTTGGCACCCTGTTTCTAGCCATGAGGTCAACCATTTGGTGATTGTAATCCTGGTTTTCCACTCTGGCAACACACTTGACTCCACTTGGGCCCTGGACCTGCTCCCTGTGGCACATTGCTCATGAGCAGAGATCTTGATCTTCCAGCCCAGAGCATCCCCAAAACAAACAAACAGACAGACAAACTATACATCTACCCACTTCCTAATGTGGTATAATCCAGATTTCTTTAGATTCTCTTGGGAAAACCAAACCAGGCTTTAAGGAGATTCTGGTTAATATTAAATAATACTATGTAAAGCAGAGGAAGATGAGTTGGCCTTGGCTTTTACATGCAGCATGAGCATCCTTCCATCAGTAGTCATTTATTGCTTCATCTCAAATTCCAAGGACTTTGTTCCCTCCTTCTAGGATGTTCTAATCACTGACTTTTTGAGTACAAAATATGTTTGCAGCCTTATTTCCTCATTTGTCATAGTTTTGTTCCACACCTTTTCCTAAACCGTTTCCCCTATGTTGTAAGACAGACTGTGTCCAACTCATCACTTTCCAGTTTTATAACTTTTTCCATTTTTATTAAAATAGCCTTTTAATCCCGATCTCAAATATTTAGCAAATGCCCCAAATAAGATGGCAAATACTTGTAAAGAACATTTATTATTTACTATGTGCTGGATACTCATGTAAAAGCTGTGCATGTATTAGCACATGTAGTCCTCACCACAGCCCTGGGACACAAGGTACTTATCACTTTACTAATGAGGATCTTAAAGGATAGGTTCTCAAAGCTATTAAGTGAGAGCTAAGGTCTGAACTCAGTTCATTTTCAAAACCTGGACAATTAATCATCACACTATAGCTCCCTTTCTCTCTTTAGCCCGCACTTAAAGGAAGGCACATCTTTTTTTTTTTTTAATGTTGCTAGATGCCATCGTCACAAGACAGTTGAATTAAATATTAAGTTAGATATGCATACTGAATATGTAAGAAACAGGGCAGAGGGCCGTAGGGGAAAGGGAGGGAAAACTGAATGGGAAGTCATCAGAGAGGGAGTAAAACCATGAGATACTCTTAACTCCAGGAAACAAACTGAGAGTTGCTGGAGGGGAGGTGTGTGGGGGGATGGGGTAATGGGGTGATGGGCATTAAGGGTGGCACATGGTGTGATGGGCATGGGGTGTTATATGCAACTGATGGATTGTTGAATGCTACATCTGAAATGAGTGATATACTATAGATTGGGTAATTGAATTAAAACTTAAAAATAAATAAATAAATAAATAAACCAAAAAGGTATACGATCAATCATCAGGTCTAGCTCCCCTCATTTTCAAGATAAAATAAAATAAAATGATACATAGAGGGGCCTCTGCCTTCAGCTCAGGTCGTGATCTCAGGGTCCTGGGATCAAGCCCCACATCGGGCTCCCTGCTCAGCGGGAAGCCTGATTCTCCCTCTCCCTCTCCCCCTGTTTGTGTTCCCTCTCTCTCACTGTCTCTCTCTGTCAAATAAATCAATAAAATCTTTAAAAAAAAAAAAAGATACATAGAGAGACCATAGATTATCCAAAAGGCATAGAGATTATCTGGGATTTGAACCTGGATTTCCTGATGCCAGTGTTTATTTCACACCACCGCAAAAAATCAAATGTACCTAATCTTTAAAGACAGTATACCTTATGATTTCACTGATTATGATTCTCAGGTGTTTTTGATCATTGCATCATTTCCTCAGGACAAAATTCCCTGACCTACCAACCGCCTTCACTCCTTTCTACTTCTACAAAGCCAAGTAAAAAAAAATCATCCTAGGCTAATTAGAAGAATAACATTTTTATAGCCAATCAAAAAGAGAAAATAAGTAAATTAGTCTTACTTCCACATGTCACAAACCAAACTATGTACCTAGTCCTATTGTAAACCTTAAAAAAAAATTGTTGTTCCCAGGGCACCTGGGTGGCTCAGTCATTAAGTGTCTGCCTTCCGCTCAGGTCGTGATCCCAGGGTCCTGTCATCAAGCCCCGCATTGGGCTCCCTGCTTGGCGGGAAGCCTGCTTCTCCCTCTCCCTCTCCCACTCCTCCTGCTTGTGTTCCCTCTCTCGCTGTCTCTCTCTCTCTCTGTCAAATAAATAAATAAAATCTTTAAAAAAAAAAATTGTTGTTCCCTAGGCTGAAATTGTAGTCCATTAATGTGGTATATATTTTAGTTTTCCTCCTGTCTAGAATATTTCATTCCTCAGCAAGGCATTTTCCACACAGTTACCAAACCTTTGATTCTTCGCTGCTAATTTCTTCTCCATGGTTCCCTCTTAAATTCCTCTCCTCTGGGAGGCCTTCTCTGGTACCCATGAGGCCACTAGTATGGTCAGACACCACTCAGTATAATGCCATAAAATCATGGACTTACCTCCTGGTACAGTATTTATTAGCAGTGCACCTAGTGCTCCCAGGACACTAAAATAGTTAAAGCTATACTGTGTCTTAAGTCCCCATACTTAGGTCCTCAATGCACATTTCTTGAATGAATAAATGAATGAGCATTGTGAGTTTGCACCAAGTCATACCCTATCCAGCTGTCTTTCTTATGACTAACACCACTCACTGGCAAGAGCACTGGTGACCATGGACTGGAACAACAGTAAGAGGCCACAAAGGAACATAATCCATCATCTTAGTCTTAGATGCCCAGCACTCCTTCCCAGAGCTAACTTCTCCATCCCACAAAATCTCTCTAAGAACATTAAGATGGTGATTCTCCATCTTTCATATTCTTAGGCACACTTTAAATTCCAGAATTTACATCCTCACTTGAAGATTACATTTTGTTCACAGGTATCCACTATCTATTTCTTCAGTCCCCTGTCAGCGCCCTGCCATTATTGAGTAGAACATTTGACTACATTCCTTCCTTCACTTGACAGAGATCCCTGGTGTTCTGTAAATATGCCATTTCCATGTTATACTATCCTTCTTGCCTTACAGCAAGAGGGACTCACCTATGTGAAATGTTGCACAAAGCCTCCAGCTCAGAATTCTGTCTGCTATATGACAAGTAGAAATATGCATCCTCTGTTGCTTCTAAAGCAAATTTCACACATCATTTAAAATTTGATGGCCAGTCCAATACTGAGGAATTGGCCTGACATCTATGTACCATCTGAAATCCATATTCCTAAGAGGATTCTTCCTACCTGTACATCTTTGACCACCAATGAAAATCATTTCACCATGGCCCTTTTGAACTCCGGGGCTTGGACCTTCCTCAAACAGTTTTAATAGCATAAATACAAGCGATCTCTGAATAGGGAGTTCTTGATTTTCCTTCCCAGGAAATGTTCCATAGCAGCACTGTTATCATAAATATTCCCATTTACCCTAGCATATTTTATCAGCTACTAAATTTGCTTTTTAGAAAGAAGAAGGTGTTGAAGAAAGAAATCCCAGAAAGTTACCTCCTTGTTTGGAAGTCTCAAGGGCAATCATTCTGATCCTCTCTTGTCTGTCTTCTCACAGGTCATGATACACGACTTTGGCTCCCTTTTCCTTTAGAGGAAATGAATACGTGAAACATCAAGATTCAGCTAATACAATTAATTAGAAAGACATGTTGGCGGGATCCACCTGGGATTTATTTCCCTTCATTCTGTAAGGCCCAAATCCACATGATGCTACTTTGTCACTCAATATGTGTGGGGGGGAGTTGTGGAAAGAGGGTAGGTGAGCAGGTGGATATGGGCGGGTTCTTAACATTCAACTCTTCCTACCAAGAACTAGATTTCATCTTTTTCCTTAAGAAAAAGAAAAAGGAAACACACACACACACACACACACACACACACACACACACACACACACGCCATCCAGTGTCTTAGTCCCTAAATCCCAGCCAGACTAGCAGCTTAACTGCATTTCTTAAGCAATGATTGACCTATACCCATACTCTCTGATGAGGGAAACAAAGGCAAGAGAAATGCAGTAAATCAAATCCCCTTACAGCTTACAGCCCACTGACAGATACGTGAAACAGTGGAGCGTGAGCTTCCTCAAGGAATTCATAGCTGCCTTCATGCCTTAATGTTTATGTTTTATTAAAGACTTCAAGTAACCTTATTTTAACAGCAGCTAGTTCCTCAAGGTCCCGAAAGCCTTGCTTCCAAATTCCTTAGAGACTTATGTTATCCCTAATCCCTGCTAATTAAAAAGTATATATTCAGTCACTCCTCACAATCCCAGTGCAGCTCTTTCTGCCCACGGGTCCTGTCCCCAGGCTATAACAAGATCACCTTTTGCGCCAAAAACATCTCAAGAATTCTTTCCTTCTTCTTTTCACCTCCAAGTGTCATCACCGTCCATCCCTCCCTCTCTTAATATCCCCTCTACTGTTTTCCGTCTTGAGAACAAAGCTTCAGTTTTATAAAAGTTAAATTTAATGAAAGAAATGCAACATGCAAGATATTTAAGTGACAAAAATGATACGCAGGAGGAAGAAAAGCACTTTGTTTTTTATAGCACTTTTTCCAATCCTATTCTAACATTTAGCATATTGAATTGTAGATAAATATAATGCAATGGCTTGCCCACCCGTGTTTGATAAATGATGGATTGAAATGAGCATGGAATGTTTCATAATGGCATGAGGAACTGATCTCAGTGCTGAAAAATTATTAAGAATTGGGTAATACATGGGGCACCTGGGTGGCTCAGTTGGTTAAGCATCTGCCTTCGGCTCAGGTCATGATCCCTGGGATCCAGCCCCGCATCGGGCTCCCTGCTCAGTGGGGAGCCTGCTTCTCCCTCTGCCACTGCTCCCCCTGCTTGTGCTCTCTGGCTGCTCTCTCTGTCAAATAAATAAAAAATAAAATAAAATAAAATATAAAATAAAATAAAATAAAATATAAAATTAAATTAAAATAAAATAAAATAAAATAAAATAATTGGATAATCCCGATTTAGAGTGACCTGAATAAGGATACCTGGAGGGAATGAACTTTGCTCACCAGTGGGACAGTGTTGTATGCTGGTCTCAGCCTATCACTCACTAACCACTAACTGGCTAGCCTAGACTTTGTGGTTCTTATTATGATTGCAAGACGCCCCCAGTGATAACCATTATGAAGTGGGGGGGAGGGAGCTTATTACTTACAAGTCCTGGAGCTACAAGGCACAGCCGAGGGCACAGGCCTAGAGAGGGAGAGAGTCTGCAAGCTTGGGAGGGAGGTGGGGAGAGCCTGGGGTTCTGCTTTCATTGAGGTCAAGGGTGGGCGTGGGCTCTCTATTGGTGAATTTAAAACAGGAGAGCAGGGAATTTAAAGCATGGGAGGAGTGGGGGAAAAAACCAAGCAGTTCAAAAGGTCAGTCTTGAAAATCAACCAAGATCTCTAAAGCAAAAGAGCCTGGGGGGAGGAGGGGGCGGCTTGCTCTTTATCTAGCCTGGTAGCTGGCACTGGGTTTATCCCAGATAGCCATCTTTGAAGTGGAAGGCTGAGCAATCAAAGCTTAAATCAGGTACTTGCATTACAAAAATGGAAAAACCGTCAGAGTTGACACCACAGACAGTAGATTAGTCCAGGTACAGAAGTAGGGGATGGGGGCGCCTGGGTGGCTCAGTTGGTTAAGCGACTGCCTTCGGCTCAGGTCATGATCCTGGAGTCCCGGGATCGAGTCCCGCATCGGGCTCTCTGCTCAGCAGGGAGTCTGCTTCTCCCTCTGACCCTCCCCCCTCTCATGCACTCTCTCTCTCATTCTCACTCTCTCAAAATAAATAATAAATAAATCTTAAAAAAAAAAAAAAAGAAGTAGGGGATGGTTTTAGACTTTGTCTTCTCCAGCCAATTTAATCTCAGTGGTACATTCTTTTCTGCTAAGGAGAAATAATTTACAATCTTTTCTACTTTGATTTTTCCCACCCCCATACCTGTAAATGAATGATTCAGGTCCTTCGGGTTCCTGGTGGCCATCCATTTTATGGAGGTTACAAAGAAATGTGAATAAATAAAAGGAAAACCCAGAAAGACACATTTAGCACAGCTCAATTAAAAGTCTTATTTAGGGGGTGCCTGGGTGGAACAGTTGGTTAAGCATACAACTTTTGGTTTCCACTCAGGTTGTGATCCCAGGGTCATGATCTCAGTGAGATGGAGCCCCACGTCGATCCCCATATCGAGGCCCGTGCTCAGCATGGAGTCTGCTTGAGTTTCTCTCTCCCTCTCCCTCTGCCCCTCCCGCTCGTGTTCTTTCTCTCTCTAAAATAAATAAATCTTTTTTTAAAAGTCTTATTTAGTAGGAAATAAAGCTATTTAATTAAAACAGCTTCATTAATTATTGAGAAAATGTAAACAACCTGGGAAAACATTATATGGATAACTTGGAAGACACTGAGTGACTAGTTATACTTGCTAATGGCAACAAACTTTCTTGTAGTAAAATGTCATCTGGAATGTTATCATTTAAAGCTCAGTAATGATATGAGGAATTTGAGAAACAAGACAGAGGATCATAGGGGAAGGGTGAGGAAAATGAAACAAGATGAAACCAGAGATGGAGACAAACCGTAAGAGACTCTTAATCTCAGGAAACAAACTGAGGGTTGCTGGAGGGGAAGGTGGGTGGGAGGCACGTGGTGGCTGGGTGATGGACCCTGGGGAGGGTATGTGCTATAGTGAGCGCTGTGAATTGTGTAAGACCGATGAATCACAGACCTGTACCCCTGAAACAAATAATACGTTATATGTTAATAAAAAAAGAAATTAAAATAAAATAAAATAAAATAAAATAAAATAAAATAAAATAAAATAAAATAAAATAAAATAAAACTCAGTAATAAAAAAAACAAAAACAAAAACCAACCCTAATAGGACCTTTAATGTAATACCAGAGTCAGGGGAATAAATGTCACCTGCGTGCAGAAAACAAGATCTTTTCCGGCGTCCGTCATTTAATTTGGTTTTGCTTCAATCCTAGCCCTTAAAAAACGAAAAGCCCCTAATCACAATCTCCAAGTCTACTTAGGAAGCTGCTGTGCTTCAGTAATTTCCTATTCTACAGCAAGTGCTGTTAGTATCTCTGAGATACTCTGAGCCTCCAGAGAAACTTGGGTAGAATTCATTTCCTTAATCAGTTTGCATTCACTTGCTACGTGCCAAGCCTTGCAGGTCTCTGAGGGGCTGGCAAAAATGGCAACGGTGAAGAAAAGGTCAAGTGGGACTCAGTTGTCCACACTCTTGACCTTACCTGAGCCTTCCAGACCTGAGACTGAGTTTGAACTTAGTGTTTCTTTTTCTTTTTCTTTTTTTAAGATTTTATTTATTTATTTGACAGAGAGACACAGCAAGAGAGGGAACACAAGCAGGGGGAGTGGGAGAGGGAGAAGCAGGCTCCCCGCGGAGCAGGGAGCCCGATGCGGGGCTCGATCACAGGACCCTGGGATCGTGACCTGAGCTGAAGGCAGACGCTTAACGACTGAGCCGCCGAGGCGCCCCAGTGTTTCTTTTTCAAAGCATTTCAAGGCATGTCATGATATTGTCAAGGCATTATCCTGTCTTCCTGGGCATCCCCTGGACACCTTGGAGTATCCTCAACAGCTCCTCCATTCTCATGGTGTCTCCATAGCATACATTTCATGGGTCAGTGCATGTTTTCAACCTTCTTCAGTATTCCATCAGTTCCTGCTCTCTGTCCCCACTGCCAAAGCCTTGCCTCATGCTTTTCCTCTCGCCGGCCTGGACTCTTATTATCTTATCCTTCTAATGGATCTCTCAGCCCCTTGTCCTGGGAAAGCAAAATGTGTGTGTGTGTGTGTGTGTGTGTGTGTGTGTGTGTGTGTTTGCTGAAAATATTAATTTTACAACAAATAAATTGGAAGGGAATTGCCATTTCTCACTATTCATTTATTTATTCATTCAACAAATTCAATGCCTCGTTCCTGTTCTTGGCACTAGGAAATAATAATGAGTAAGACAAAAATGATCCTTACCATTATAGAGCTTACAGTCCAACTTATGCACCTAAATATATAAAACGTAACTCCTTTCTTTCACTGAGAAACCTACAAGTATGTTTGTTGCTACTAGAACAGAACTGTAAAACAAATTTGCCCTAAATCTGCCTGACAGCCCACTAATACTTAATAATTCCCTAGATTACACCTAGACTTAGAGTGTAAATACCTAGGGGTCAACAATGTTAAATAACCTCACAAAATTACAATGTTAAATAACCTCACAAAATTGGAGCTAATAATAATATGTTATTTAATAAGTATTTTTGTATTATTGTTTTTAATAAGTATTTTTGTATTATTATTCTTAATAAGGTAAAGATATCATATGGAATCGGTGTGAATAGTAAGTGTGCGTGTATATATGTATACATAATATCCAGCATGCAGTAGATGCTCAAAAATGTTGAAACAAAAAATGTTTTCACATTTTTTCTTCATTAGGACTCATCGGAATGCATTAACTATCTCAAATATTGTTTTTTTTAAAAGATTTTATTTATTTGAGAGGGAGAGAATGAGAGAGAGAGAGAGCACGAGAGGGAAAAGGGTCAGAGGGAGAAGCAGACTCCCCGCTGAGCAGGGAGCCCGTCAAATATTGTTACAAAATACCTCAGAAATGCTATAGTGTTTCATCAAATTATACTCTTTAAAAGGCCAGCCCATAGTAATTTTGATAACTATTTGACACTTTATATTAAAATTATTGCAGAATTAATTACCAAGCTTTTGATTAAAAGATCAAATATTTTTTTCACCCTGTCCTATTCTTGATCCGTAAGAGTAAAGGCTATCTGAGGAAGCTGTATCCTCTGCACCCCATGCAGTTTACTCTATAGCTTATAATAAAATAAGGAAGCTCACAAGCAATATACATGAGTGCATTTGCCTGAGCTTCAAATGCCTAGAACTAAGGCTGCTGAAAGATATTTCTTATAGGTTTTAGACACAAGGATGAGATTTTAAATCCTCTACTTTTCTATCATAAAGGCAAGTTAGTTCATTACACAGATTTCTCTCGACTTTGCTTCTGCTTCTGCTTCTGCTTCTGGCAAGTTGCCCATATTGGAGAAAGTTCCCAGTAATACCTGCTATACCAAGGTCTGTGTTTGTCTGAGGTTTCATAATCACTTGGCATCCTTTGCTGTCCTGAACTTTCCTCATTCCCCCTAGCAGAGACCTGCTCTCCCATCAAAGATTTGGAGTATTTTGACACTCCAGGTTTCACATGTGGTACAGCCTGTCTTCATTCACGGCAGCACCTTCCCCTAATCCCATTCCCAAATAGTCACGTCATTTGGCAGATGACATTCATCATCTGTGCATCATGTCTTACAAGGTCTGTGGCTGCTAGAGGAGACATCGCTAGAAAAAATCTAACACTTGCGCTGATCTGCAGGCGTCTGTCATGGCCTGGCAGCCATGGCCATGGGCAGGAATCCAAATACAGAACAAGAAGGCAAGTTGCCATTTTAGCAGATGGACATGCAGCAAAATAGCCAAGAGCTTCATAACAAGCACCTTGGACATGGAGGCAGAACAGGACATGCAGCCAATAACATTCAGTTGGCTCTTTATCTGTTGCTTAGAAACCTCAAGTTCAGGAGCAATGTCCTTTCTAATTATGACTTGAGCTGGGGACATTCCCATCATAAGAACTAGGATCTGTGACTGTCATGGATAAGTGTGGGGCAGCAGGAGGTCAGCTGGGTCTTTGAAGCCAGCAGAGCCAGCTATAAAATCCACACTTAGGATGAGAATTGCCTCTCCTGGAGCTAAGTCAGCAAATGCAGTCTGGTTGTCAGAGCTAAGAGGTAAGAAATAAAGATGGATCATTGCGTGCTTGTGTTCTTTTCCTCTGCTTTCACTCTGGGTGAGCAGGAAAATCAAGTGAGGCACAAAATAGTCAAGAATAAACCTTTCCTGTATGGCAGACCAGATTGGGCTGACCTGAGTCAGTCTAGAGAGAATAGAAAAGCAAATGAGAGAGACAAGCAAATGAAAGAGACTGGACTCTGAACCAAGATGTTAAAGAAGCTGTAGAGTATCATGAGGCTTGGACTCAGAAGTCAAATCATCTAATTCCAATCCCAGTACCCCATTTACTTTGTAACTATGGCCAAGTTACTAGAATTCAGAGCTGTTCCTGCCTTTGTTTTAGAGATCGTGGTTAATTTCCATAAATAGCCATTTGGGCCAGTTGCCTTTTCTCTTTTCACACTTTAAATTCCCACTCTTGTGTTTTAAACTGACCAATAAAGAGTGAGCCAGTGAAACCCTAGGCTCCCACCTCAACCCCAGTAAAAGTAGAACCCCAGGCCTGAGTTTCTCTCTCTTTCTCCCCCTATTCCTTGCAACCTGGCTGTGTGGCCCCAGAGGTGCCATGTAATTTACAGGACTTGTACATAATAAACCTTGAGTTTTCAAAGTTTTCTAATAGGTTTTGCTGAGAGTGTCTTGCAGTCATAATAAGAACCACAGGGGCACCTGCCTGGCTCAGACAGTAGAGCATGAGACTCTTGATCTTGGGGTTGTAAGTTCAAGCCCCATGTTTGGTGTAGAGGTTACTTAAAAATAAAAAAACAAAAATAATCTTTAAAAAAATATAGAACCACAAGGGCAAGTCCAGCTACAACATTGGTTATAGATATACTGAGACTAGCACAAAATGCTACTACATCTCACAACATCCAGTACAACTACCAACAATCCAAGAAATTATCATCTCCCTTATAGATTATTGAAATAGGCTTTTCCCTTCTTTTTCTATCTTTGAAAAAGCAATAAATATTTTTTTATGTTTCTGTTTTATCTCCTTTATTGGCTTCTTCGCCCTACCTTTTGTATGATTTTCAATCACTGCTCTAGGGGTTACAGTACCCATCTTCAACGGACCATGGCCTATCTTTACATAATATTAGCACTTCGTGTATAGTATAAGAAGCTTAAAACAATAAACCTTCATTTCCTCCCTTATCTCCTTTGTGGTCTTGTTATCATACATTTCACATCTATATAGTTATAAATCTCAGTTTTTTTTTTTGCTTTAAACAGTCAACTATTTTTAAAGAGATTAAAAATTAGAAAAATTGTATTTTATTATTTCCCACATACTTACTATTTTCCATGCTCTTCATTCCTTTATGTAGATTCTTATGTACATTCCTTAAGTAAAATTAGAATAGTCCCCAAAATTATAGAGTTGCAGCCAGAAATAAATGAGAAAATGAGTGTAAAGCACTTTGCATACATTTTGCTATATAGTACATGTGTATTAAATATTAGCTTCTATTAATTTTTTACAAAGAAATACAGCAGATGTAGAAAAAGAAAATTGTAGCTTGAGAGTGAAAAGGGTTTACTACCAAAGAAAGGGGTATTTACAGTAATCACAAAACTAAAAAGAAGGAAAAGAATAAGCACTGTGTCAAGAGCATTAAGACAGATGTTTAAGTCCTGGGACTTTCCATGTTACTCTAGTCTTGTTTGTGTTAGTCAGTTCTATTTCCAAAGAAATAGAGCCAATAGGATAGATGATAGATGATAGATGATAGATAGATAGATAGATAGATGATAGATAAAGAGGAGATTTATTACAGGAATTGGCTCACATGGTTATGGAGGCCAAGAAGCCCCATGATCTGCCATCTGCAAGCTAAAGAACCAGGAAAACAGGTGTTATAATTCAGTCTGAGTCTGGAGCCCTGAGAATCAGGGAATGGATAATGTAAGTCCCAGACTGAGTTCAAAGGCTAGGAACCAGGAGCACGAATATCAGAGGGCAAGAGAAGATGGATGTCTCAACTCAAAAAGAAAGAATTCACCCTTCCTCCACGTTATTTGTTCTATACAAGCCCTCAGAGATTAGATGATACACATCTGCCCTGGTGAGGGCAATCTTTACTCAGTCTACTGAATCAAATGCTAATCTCATCCAGAAACACTCTCACAGACACTCAGAACTAAAGTTTTACAGCTACCTGGGCATCCTTTAGCCCAATCAAGTTACACATAAAATTAACCACCCCAATATTATTAATGGAAGTCTTACAGCCATAAACAAAAAGAGCAGAAATGTCTACTCCAGATGTCATTGATTATCATCAAATTTGTATCAAATAAAGATGAAAATAATGCAGAAAGAGGTACATTGGTTAAGCATGAACCCCTGGACATGCAAAGAAAGAGGCAGGGATAGAATTTCAGATACTTGACCCTCTGCCCAGTTCTCTCTGCCCAGTCTCAGAGCTGTTACAGCCCTTCCAAAGTTCGGATCAATGACGGCACTTTACATTCTGGTCACGAGAATACCCCTCTCTGCACATGTTTGATGCTTTGCTGCTGGCTGACGAGCCCAAAGCTACACTGTGCAAAAAACACATATCTCCCTTGAGGTCAATGATATTGACATTTTCTGCTTGATTTGGAGGTGCTTTATCTACAAGCACGGGAAATCTGATTTAGTCTCATTCTCCATATCACTGATGATTCTGACTTTGGCAGGAACATGTGTCATGCCGGAGAAACAAAGTGAGGAAGAAGAACTAGATTCTGAGATATGGATATGATATATGATGAAGGATCCTATAGTTCAGCTCTTGGTTTGTTTGTTTGTTTGTTTGTTTTTCACCTCGAATGAGGTTACCTTCAAAGAAACTTGGAAATAAATTAAAAACCACCATAGATCAAATGCCATCCAAACAGGTCTTTATCACTATCTTCTCTGGCTTACTAAATAGTTTGTTCAACCAACTGTGCACACTTAGTCACAAAATCCCCTTTGTATTTGGTGACATAGGATGAAGGAGGGTGTAGGGGGAGAAAAACAACAAAATATGTATTAATGAGAAAATTCAGAGTATTTTTTAAAACAAGGTGAAAAACTAATTGAGAGATATGGAAATAGCCATTGCTTTTTCTTACAGGGGGCTCTGGGTCTTAGGGGTTTCCAATCATAGTTCATGGAACATCATAAATGTGACAGAGCTTCAAAACCAGATTTGGAAAGAAACACACAAACAGAGCTTCAGGCTGTACCCTTCCTCCCATTTGTAGTGCGAGCTATTTTGGTGTTGTAGTCTTTCTTCATTTTTCTGGTAATAGAAGACTGTTTTTCTATCAGAAATCAATATTTCCCCATTCTATATAGACCAGGTGGACCTGTCAATTATAGCTGTGAGCAGGTGATTAAGACCAGCCAATCAGAGAACTCTATCTCCTTGATTCCAGTGACTGGGTTAAGAATGGGCACATAACCCAAGGAGGTATAAGCCTTCCAGATAATTGATGTTTGGAGAGTAAGAGTAGGAAAAAAAAAAAGAGTCCTTCTTTTTTTTTTTTTTGAATAATAAACTATCAGCACATAAGCCTGGTCATCTCTCCCACCACAGAAAGTCTGAGAATTGAACTTACATGCAGAAGGAAGAAGAACTGAAAGATGAAGATGGAGGAGACAGACAACAAAGAAAACTCTAACAATATCTTCTGTGTTGAGACCCCTGGGTGGCTCAGTTGGTTGAACATCCTACTCTTGATTTCAGCTCCATGGTCGTGAGATAGAGCCCCGTGTTGGGTTCCCACGCAGCAGGGTGTCTGCTGGGGATACACTTTTCCTCTCCCTCTGCCCTTGCCCCCATTTACTCTCTCTCCCCCTCCCTCTCTATTTCTCTTAAATAAATATATAAATCTTAAAAACCATCTTTTGTGTCATTGAATTTTGATATCCAGAATCAAGCTGCTTCCAGATATGTAAGCCAATAATATTCTTCTTTTAGCTTCAGGAGTTTATTTCTGTGGCTTTTGGCTAAAAGAGAACTAATATGGTATATATTGGAGGCTTTCATGATCATAATCTCTAGGACCTTGTTTGTCCAGTGTAAAATAAATATAAACCAATTTGCTTCTGATACTAGGGGACATGATTTAGACAAAACCACCTAAGAGTATGAGATGGAGGACATCTTTAAACCATCTTTAAACCCAGTTTCATTGTCTTTAAAAGAACACTGAAGAACCAAATCCAGGAGACACAGCAGAGACATAGCAATGAACGTTGACCCTCTTACTGCTTATGGAGTAACTATCCTCTCTCTCCACACTTATGACCAGTTTTTGTTAAAGTAGATAAAAGGTTATTTCATCAATGCCTTTGTTCTATGTAAGCAATGGTCATGGCAGGATTATTTTGCTATAGAAATGAAGCAGAGTAATTTTTTGAAATATTAAACAATGGTTTTCCCAAGATATTTCTCATTATCTAACCCCTTCTCCTAATTAAAGCAAATGGACATCTTGTCTTTACTATTATAGGAATGAGATAACCCAGCAAAATGCTGAGTTAGGTTTGTAGCGTTCAAGCTGTAACACTCTAGAAAGAAGAAAATCAGAGGGAATTGGAAGGAACTGAGAAGTGGAAGAGATTCCTGAGAAAGGGGCCCCCCAAAACACTAAAGAACGAGTGCTGTGTGATACATGCTTGATACAGCCCCCTGCCCCACCCTACCCACCCAGTTTCCAAGTTTCAGAGTAGGCAGGGAGAGCAGTCAACGGCTTCCATGCTCCAGGAGGGGCTCTGAGGCAGTAGAGAGTCAGACCTGGAGCAAAGAAGAACACAGGAACAATCTGCAGGACTGATGACCCAGAACCAGACCAGACGACTGACATCACAGAAGCTGTCTGCATGGATGGATGACAGTCAGAAACAAGACATTGCTGTGCCCTACAACATGAGCTACAGAATTTAGCCACTATCCTGGGGGAAAGGGGCAGGACCTTGAATTGATTGAGATTTTAGTTCCTGTCATCGGGGGAATGAGGTCTTGAAACAGAATTATACTGAGTTATAGAAAAACAAAGGTTATGTTTCTGAAGAACTAAAGTTTGTGTGTAGGCAAAGATTCCTACTCACTCCTGAAATGTTAAAAATACTTTCTCAGGGTAATGGAACCAACAAAAACTTTTGAATCATTTATTCAATATTTACATTTGACATTTATGGATCACTAAACTTAAGGTTTTGTGCTAAATAAAAAAATTGTCTTGTTGCAAACAGCACCTAAGTCTGCATCAGCTGTGGCCTCCACACCCCTGCATTTCTTGGACTTGTGCCTGGGGATATTTCCTCTTCTATTTATCCAAGAATCCTCTACTCGAAGCAAGCATAACATAAAAGTGTACTGTTAACCAGAAGGAAGGCTAAAATACCACTTGGTATTCCCACCATATGACTGTCAACTCCAAACCTACCCCCATCTTCCAACAGAGTGTGGACAGAACCCATCTGTATGGGAAGCAAGGCATGGAGAAGTAGAGGAAAGCAACTCCCTGTGCTCCAGGTTAGCATTGTCTACTGCAAAGAAAAGGCATCTTTGTTTTATCCAACTATGATGACACATTTTCCTTTGCTTCATTTTAAGAACACAAAATAGGGACACCTTGGTGGCTCGTTGGTTAAGCGTCTGCTTTTGGCTCAGGTCATGATCCTGGGGTGTTTGGATCCAGCCCCGCATCAGGCTCTCTGCTCAATGAGGAGTCTGCTTCTCCCTCTGCCCCTCTCCCACTTGTGCTCTCTCTCGCTCTCTCTCGCTCAAATCTCTCTAAAATCTTTAAAAAAAAAAACGCAAAATAGACATCAGGAGATGTGTTAGCTGCTTTATGTGTGTCATGTCATTTAATCCTCACGTCGGCACTGTCTGGTAGATTTTATTCCCATTTTCATATGAGGAGAGAGAAGCTCAGAGAGGTTTAGTGACTGATCAGGTCATACAATTAATAAGAAGAAAATTGTTACAAGGCTAAAATTGTGGCTTGATGGCTTCATATTAGCCGAAAACTTTATTAAGTGCTGTGTGATTTCTGTGAGCAATGCTCACCCTTGCTGTTCTTTGGTCAAGAATCCCCAGTCCCTACATATTCATACAGCTGGCTTTTCTCATCTTCAGGTCTAAGCTAAGCTAAGTTACTTCCTAAGAAAGACTGACCCTATGACATTATCTAAAGCGAAAAAGTAGCCCTCAGTCCCCAGCCTCTATGACATTGTTGCCCATGTTTATCACTTCCTGAGATGATCTTTTCCATCTACTTCCATCTCCTCCAGGTTTCTGACTTCCGTTCTTGTGTCTCTACCCTGATATCACAGTAGCCAGAATGATCCTTTGAAAATGTAAGGCAATGATTAAATTCCTCCAATCAAGCTCCTCAGAGTCTTCCTACATCACACAGAGTAAAACTCCAAGTCCTTATTTGGTGTGATCTCTGAGCGCCTTTCTCCCCACTCTCCCCAACTCACTCAGCCCCAGTCACTGCTTCTTGAACAGACTTCAGGGGTCTAAGCCCCTACAATTTTTCTACTCGGGACAGTATTTGCCCAGGTGTCCTCACTCCTCACTCTCTCATTTCCCTCAAGTCACTGTTCATTATACCTGGTTGCCTAAAATAATAAAAAGTAACATAATAAGTCTTCACTTTTAGCCACAGTCTCTTTATAGGCATCCTTGTAAGACTAATTACTTGTTTGATTCTACCGACCTTGAAGGACACAGGCATTTAAAGGAAGAAGTAAGAATTTACTCATCTTGCTATTTCTAGGGAAAAAAAAAGATTTAATCTATTCCCTACTGGTCAAAGATTTAAATAATCTCATTTGGCTTTTTTACCATTCTACTTACCTTTCATTTCTGTAAGCTACTGTCATTTATTTCCTTCCTCTTTTATTCAGTGTATATTTTTGAGTACCTACGAAGTATTCAGCAATGGCTACAAAAATGAGCAAGACCCAGTTTCTGTCCTCAAAGACCTCAAAAATCCAGAGAGATACATTCCTCTAAACTATTAGGAGGGACACTGTGACCTGTGCCATCTGACGTTTCCAGGGGGGGCATTCTGCATAAAACTATTCCAAAAACTCATTCTCAGACTTACAAAGTAAAAAGCTTTCTGGAATCTCACTTTTAGGGGACCAGTGTAATAAAAGACATGCTACACTAAGGAGATTTAGTATTCATACGGTAACACAACCAACAGGATTTCTCTCCTTGGTGAGTCACAGAAACTCTAGTAGGTGAGGTGTCATACAAAGAAAATGCTATTTGTGGTAAATACGGAGATCATGGGGAATAGCTTTCAAAGCTGTGACTCCCCCAAAGAAGGTGAATGGATGCCTTTGTTTGAGGTTAAGATGAATATTTAGATAGGGAAACCTTGTCATTGGTATTTTGAGGCCTGAGGCTCCTCCTTGGGTGGAGATTTTTGTATTCTAACAAGGTAAAGGTAATTGCCAGTCACCCCAGGGGTTGCTCCATGGTCCATCTGCACAGGTATCATCAGTCAGGGGTTTAGCTCAAAGGGTCTGCGTGGTCTGGGCTGGCTGGAGATCTTGTCAGGGCCGTTGCTGTCACCTGAAGGGTGGTTTCAGGTTTCTTTTGCCTGAGTGAAGAGGTAAGCTGGAAGAAGAGTTTAAGGAGAATCCTAAGTAAAGGTTAGTGAATACAAGCAGGTGGGCAGTAAAGGTCAGGTCTTGGGGTCTAGCTGGTGACAATACCTAATAGCACGCTCATCTTTACATAGGTACATTTCTCAATAGATTTGACTATGGCACCATACGTTTCTGATTTCAGTGTTCAGTATTAACCCAACCTGCTGCATAATTGATACCTTTGATAAAAACCAAAGGAAAACAGAAGAGGGGCAAGAGCCAAATTTGGGATCTTTTTGTTTGTGATACTATGTAGCTAAATGGTAATTCTCTTTTTATTCTCTTCCTGGGTAGGAAGAATTAAGAGAAAGTAGAAGAAGAAATTAAGTATTCATCACAGGAATCATTGACATATTTTCTTTCAATTGAAATTGATTTGTGACCAAATGATTGCTTTTAATGTCGGTGAGAAAGGACTGCAGGTCCTGAGTTCATTCAGAAACGCAGTTTCTGGGTTATGGATACACAGAGGAGGCAACATTCGGTTTAAGAGTCTAGAATTATGAAAGTTCTGAAATATGGTTTCACTGTGTTATAATTTCTGGGTGACAGGTGACTTTAAAATACTTCTATACAAATAATAGTATATTGTGTGGATATGTATTTATGGGTGTGTGCACTGTGAATGTTTATGAGTGTGAATTAACTTTAACTTGCTTTCTAGGGACAGCTAGTTAGTACTTGAAGTACTGCAATCAAAAATCCACATTCCAAAGTGACTATGCCAGCATTTCAAATATTTATTCTAAATATATTCTAATAATACAGGTGTTAATTTACAAAAGGAATATTAATTTTCCCCCACTGGTAAAAATAAGTGGCATTCACACCTCTTGTTGACTAGAAATATTTCCCAAATTCTAATTCCTTTTCATGAACCAGAAATAAAAACCTACCAAGTGCTCTTGCTTCATGCTTTCAAAGCATCCCTTCTGGTCTAGAACTTGTTTGGGACCTGGGCCTCCCTGGCCTAATGAATATTCCTATGCCTTAACCAATTAGAAGGTTGCTGACGCAGAGTCCATTTCAGAAAGAATCATTCGAGCATGGTACAGCGCAGGAGGTCATAGGGTGTCACATTACAAGAATGATAGTCTTTGTGTCCACTCAGCAGTGAATATACAAGCAGTGAAAGCATTTGGTAAGAGGCTTACATTCTTGTAACATCTCACTAACAGTGAGGTTGTGAGCAAGAAAGTATATAATACCTCCTGCCTCTAACCTCGGGGCCTCTCAGGGCAGATTGCCTTACTGATTTAGTTAGTTCCCAACAAGCCTCCATAAGGGACCACTGTCTTTAATCTACTCTGAATATTAACTGTGGGACAGAGGAACTGCAACAAACAAGCCCTTCATGTGCAAAATGTTTTACAGTTTTAGGAATCATTTTAAACCCACACAACCCCCTGAGACAGCTCTGAGGGACCATCTTCCTTGAAGAGTCTGGGGTACAGTGGACGCACCATAATCTAGATTAGACATATCTCAATTATTATGCAAGAAAACCTAGTGTAGAAAGCTTGTGATTGGGACTGTAAGAAATGAGTGTACCAAGAGATACACTTTTAAGGGTCTGTTAAAATAAGCTCAGAGCAACCCACTGTTATTTAAATAGATAATCTCAAAAAAGCACATTTTTGGTTTAAAGTTTCTATAGAACAAACACTATCTATATGTTGTCCCAGTTTCATAGGCTCTATTAGTGGAGCTTAATAGAACAAATGAATAAATAGAATGGTATTTCGAAGCACCTTAAATCTTCATAAAGTTTACCTGCTTCCAAAATGACATAATTAGAGGAGCTAAGGGCAGGCAGAAAGAGAATGAGATTGCTCCCTTAAGGTAATTGGTGTGTGATTATTACTTAGTAGGAAATTGTGTGTTGCCTAATTTTCTTATTGTTCATCGCTGCCACTTCATTTTAATCTGAAAAAAGTTGAGTGAATTAAAAAAAATAAACAATACATTCCTAAAATGCCAAATTATCCTAATGGCAGTAAACATCTTTAGAGGTTTTGATAATCAGCAAAATATATTTTGAGCTTTGAAGGTGGGGGTTCCATTGAGCATCATCTCTATTGCGGGATTTAAGTTAAACTGAGTGTGTGGACCCAGAACAAACATCTTAAATAAAAGCACATTGCACAGATGAAGAGCACAATTGGTGGTTAGCTGGTAGGTACAGTCAGTATGGAATGGCCAATGGAAGAACTCCATTCTGGGAACTGATGGATTGTATTTATCTACAATGCTCAAATCAACTACATAATCACTAAATCTCAACTTTACTGGAAAGCAGTGTATTAGGGTTCTCCAGAAAAATAGAACCAGTAGGATGTATATAAATATATGTAAGAGGAAATTTGCTACATGAATTGGCTTACGCAACTGAAGGGGCCGAGAAGTCCCACAATCTGTCAGCTGCATGCTTAACCAGGAAAGCCAGTGGTATAATTCAGCATGAGTCTGAAGGCCTGAGACCCAAGAGCACAGATGTCCAAGGACAGGAAAAGATGGATGTCTCAGCATAAAGACAAAATTCTCCCTTCCTTCCTTGGCTTTTTTGTTCCTCAGGCCCCTCAGTGATTTGGATGCTGCCCACCACATTGATGAGGTGATCTGCTTTACTTAGTCTACTAATTCAAATGCGAATCTCTTCTGGAAACACCCTCATAGACTTACACAGAAATAATGCTTTCCCAGCCATCTGGGCATCCTTTAGCCCAGTCATAATGACACATAATATTAACCATCACCGACAGTGTAAAGCATAGAATTGATGCCATTCTCCCCATAATTTAAATTTGAAAGAGAAACACAAGCACACATTTGAGCCTAAAATAATCAGAGGTATAGGTTCTAAATATTTTGAATAAATTAAAATAAATTCTTTCTTTCACAGGCAATCAGAATAGCTTTTGTGATTATTCTGGTACAGTGACTTATTTAGACATTCAAAACAGCCATGCCTCCATTCATATGTAAACAGAGTTCCTTGATTCTATTATCTTTCAGATCTGGAACAATTGCTCTTAATCTTAAAAATTCAGTTTCAGTAGTTATAGGATGTTGAGATTTTTCCCTCTGTCCATGTTAACTTTGTTTTTAAATAAATTGTATCTTGTGATTAAAGGTGGGCAACAAAAAGAGCTCACTGATGCTTTTGTTATGTTGGTTTTGATTGTTGTTACTGTTGCTGTGGACAGAAATAGGGCCAAACTGGGAGTTGATTTAGTGTTTTATGTAGGCTCTCACACAGATATTGGTAGTGTCTAGAATATCAAGTGTCTCATTTACATGGCATCTCACAACCCACCACTCTCTACCCACTTCAGGGAAAAGCAAACCCCTTCTTTGAACTGTAGCAGCAGAACTACCATGATTCTACATGGCTGGATCTCTGCTTCAACTTCTTGCTCCAGGGGAAGTAGTGAGACACATGTTGAGCCAATCCGAGCCCTCACCTGGGAGTTTTGGTATTCAGAAAGAGTGGTAGCTGCTGGTGGCAGAAGCTTAAAAATGTGAAACTCAGAAACTGTTGATGGTCATGTCAATTATCATCCGGTAAAACTCCACCTACAGTAGAAGAAAATGGAGCTAACCCTGTGGAGGAAAAAAGAGGAGAGATAATCTCAAAAGTCATTGAGACTCAGCTCTATTCCTTCCCTAGATTTGTGTTGAAGCATTTTTTTTTTTTTGATTCTTCAAGCTAATAAATTTCCCACTTCAGCCCAACCTTGAGATTAGCTTGCTAATTTGCAACTAAGCTAATACAAATTGACATATAATATCTGATTTTTTTAATCAATACCAGCATAAACCAAAGATAGCACATTTATTACCACATGGAAAGAAATCTCCTAAATCACATTTCAATCTACTCTAAAGCTTGAAAATAAACAAGATGAATCTTATTACATACCTCCTCCACCAAAAAAATTGGCTGTTTAGTACTCCGTATCTGATTGAGTTAACCGAAAGTCTAAGTATGTAATAGGATTTTCAAAATGCGGTTAGTTTGGATTTCATTCCAAAGTGTTTTAAATCTGTACAGGTTTAAAATCTTCAGTGTCAAGGGGGCACCTGGGTGGCTCAGTTGGTTGAGCACCTGACTCTTGGATTCAGCTCAGGTCATGGTCTCATGGGTTCTGGGACTGGGCCATGCATCAGGCTCCATGCTCCGTGGGGAGTCTACTTGGGGATTCTCTCCCTCTGCCCCTTCTCCCACTCACACGCTTGTGTGGGCACGCTTTCTCTCTGAAATGGATAAATACATCTTTTTTAGAAATCTTTAATATCAAGTTTATTTTCACCTCAGGGCATTTTCACAAGGTGTTTCCTCTCCCTGGAATACTCTTGCCCACATACTTTCACAGCTCATTCTTCCTCATTAAAGTCTTAATAAAATATCACTATCTTTGAGAGACTTTCTCTTACCATCTCTGCACAAAGTAGATTCTTCCCATCTCTAGTTAAATTCTATTATGTTATCCTGTTTTGTTTTCATTATAGCCTTTCTGAAATTCTGTTTCTTGTTTCTTTTATCTTTAATTAGAATATAAATTCCATGAGGAAAGAAACACATCTATCTTGTTTATAAAGCACCCAGAGCAGTGCCTGGCACTGTAATCATTCAATAAATGTAGATGGCAGGAAGGAAGGAAGGAAGGAAGGAAGGAAGGAAGGAAGGAAGGAAGGAAGGAAGGTTGGAAGGAAGGAAGGAAGGAAGGAAGGAAGGAAGGAAGGAAGGAAGGTTGGAAGGAAGGAAGGAAGGAAGGAAGGAAGAAGGAAGGAAGGAAGGAAGGAAGGAAGGAAGGAAGGAAGGAAGGAAGGAAGGATGGATCTGAATGTTTTCCTAAGTACTTGGCCAGTTGAAATCAGAGCATCACAAAATTAAACTCAGTTGATGAGTTTTTGTTGATTGGCTCATTTGTTCTTATTTTTGCTAAACAGAAATGACTTCAATATTGGGAATGTATCTGGGAATATTATCCAGGATTATCAGCTGGCTATCAGCAAGCATCTGAGGAACAACACCTTTTGGAATACCACATTTTCAGTGTATGGATTTCCATCTTAAAATTCCAAAAGCTGCATTTTCTTATTTATCCTAATGTGATCCAATTTTCAGTGGTAACAGAACATTAAATTAATCACACAAAACTATTCTAGCAACCGAAATGCTGCTACATTGCCTAATAATAGAGGAATATAGTGTTTGTATTCCATCCCCAAATCCCATCCTCCCTGCACTCCATACCTAACCTCATGTCCTACCAGTATATTAGTGTAAGCCAAATGATTAATCAAACCATTTCTTGATACAAAATCCAAAGGAGAGAAACATGTTGCTTGTAGGAAGCAACTGAGACCTCAGCAAATGCATTATATCGAACTTATCTATAACCAAGAATAGTTCGCCAGAGATACACTAGCTTAGGTCCTTCTGATCCAGTATCTTCCTTTCCTGGGAAATATTGAATACATGCTTTCAAACTCTTTTCTCTATGTAAGGCAATGTCTCTTAATGTAATACATTTTTTGCCCTTTTGTGTTTTCATATTACGTCCCTATTTGCCACAAGCTCTGTCTCTTAGAGTTTAATTAACTAATTCCCACGGGACAGAGCACCCCATAATTTCAGCCTACACAAACTAATTTTAATATTCACCTTTTCAAAAAGCCTAATGAAGTACTTATGATCTTAGATATAAAGGGATGCAAGCAAAAAACCTAAAGCCAAAATTCCAACACTTAAAAGATTCGTAACTGTATAAGTAACTTTCCAGTTAGTGAGAAGAGGGTAATCACAGAGTTTTAGAACTTAGAAATCACTGAACCAAGCTTTCAGTTGTGTATATGTATGTGTGTTTGCAAAATGCTTCCTTGAAAGGGAGATTTATTATGGGAATATAATGTGTAAAACAAATGAAAATGGCTCAGAGGTAACAGTGCAAATATAGAGTAAGAATGTTCAAAAATTTGTCCTTTCATAGAAGCAATAAAATAAATGGCAAAAATCATCAGAACCAACTTTTGAAGAGTGCTGAAAATTAACTGAAGGCTTATAGCAACCCAGAAAACATTTATTCAAGAAAGACAACTGAATCCACAATTGGGTTTCTGTCATTGCATTATAAAGGGCCCTGAATTCATAAGTTGCCTGAATATAAAGGGTCATATATACTCTGATGAAACTTTCAAAGACCTATTACAGTAAAGAAAACAAAGTATAACCAACAAGCCTCATCAAGGTAGGATCTAGGGAGGAAGCATACTTGAGCCAGGGCTTGAACATTGTATAAGGTGGGGCCTTGTGTATCTTTGTAAAGAGCTTATACTTAATTCAATAGAAATTTATATTTAAAAAACATAAGTGATATTAAGGGAAAGGGAAAAGAGAGGTCCAGCCCTGATATTCTCTGTACACTCATTGCTCTATTGTTTATTTCCCAATAAAAAGGTTGTTGGTATTTTATATGGTTCTTCCCAAGTCTCCGTGGGCCTAAGAACTGATCTTTAACTTCTCCCTGTCAAAAGTTCTCTCCTACTCAGTTCTTCAAGGTTGATCAGATTCTAGGGAACTAATTGATGCTAATCAAACTCACTAGAGATTGATTAGTAACTTGAAAACTAATTTCTTGATTTATAATTAGAAACATTATTGCTTCATGGGCCTTAATTTTCAAGTCAAGTGTATAGTGCATTCTTTTTCTAGCAGGCAAGTTTTCTTGGGAACTGAATTAATAGGAGAAAGTTGCTTGGTAAGTGTAGAGAGGGAAGAAAGGAAATATTATGATCCTAATGAATTTATAATTAATTGCTTTCTCTTCTCTGTGTGTATAGCACTTGACTTATTTGTTCATTCCACAAACATTTACTCAGCATCTAGAAGTTGCTGAATAATTAGTTGCTTAGTCATGTTAAAATATATGAAACCTGGCCTCTGCCATCAGTAGGAGGACAAATGTGGAACCAGCATTAATCAAGATCTTAGGATGTGCCAGGCCCTATACTAGGTGATTTATATCCATATCTCATTGAATTTCCATAACAAACTCTATAAGAAATTTGGATTTTATTTTGCCCTTTGAAAATGAGAGTATTTTTTAAAGGGAAAAATGCAATTTAAGCAACTTACCCCAGATCAGAGAAGTAAGTGGTTTCATGATTATAAACATTTGTCAAAACTCATTAAATCATACACTTAATTGGGACTTATATAGTATGTAAGTTATACTTTAATGATACTGATTAAAAGAAACCATGCCAGAAGGCCAGAGGATTTCTGAAGCCAGATTTCTGAAAAGGCTCTTAATTGCTATGAGTTCCCAAACCCCCAAACAAGGAAAGAAAATAGAACAGTACCTACTTCACTTTTCCCAAAGGCAAGGTCTTTTACCAAGGTAACTAATGCATTGGGAGAAAGGAAATAATCAGAATTTTTAGGGGTTCCTGGACTGGGGCTCTGAACTGACATTAATTTAAGAAGACCCCACATGTCTCTTGTGATCCATTAGTCAGAGTAGGGTTTATAGAATTCAGGTGATCAGTGGAGTTTTAGCTTAGGTTTATCTCGCAGGGGTCTGGGTGAATTACTATGATCGGTTCATTTTATGTGTCAACCTGGCTGGGCCACATTGCCCAGCCCATGTTGACACATGGTCAACATTATTCTAGATGTTTCTGTGAAGGTGTTTTTGGTTGAGACTGTACATTTTAAATCCATGGACATCGAGTAAGGCAAAGTACCCTCCACAGTATGGGTGGGCTTCTGAGCAAGAGGGAATTTTACCAATAGAATGCCTTCAGAGTTCATCTGCAATATCAGCTCTTCCTGGTTTGCCTGTAGACTGCCTTTGGACTTGAACACAACTCTTACCTAAGTCTGCAGGCTGCCAGCCTCCCCTGTCATGTTTTGGACTCACTAAGTCTCCATAATCACACGAGCCAGTTCTTAAAAAAATATATCTATCTATATATTTATCTATATCTATCTACATCTATATATCTATTTATATAGATATCCTATATATATCTCCTATTGGTTCTGTTTCTGTTTCTCTGGATAACCATAATACAGTCCCCAAACCCACCCATCCCAATCCATCTTGTTTTGGAATACATAATTGAAATAGCAACTGACAGAATCCCCACCTTAATTCCCTGATCTATGGAGTTCATGCTGTTACAGTAGGAAAGGCCAAGTGAAAGCCACTAGAACGGCCTGCACCTATAAAAATAGTAAACCCAAAGCAATACCACATGACTCGGGGAAATTGCAGAGATTAGTGCTATCATCCTATTGGTTCTGTTTTTCTGGGAAGCTGTATACAGTCTGACTCACACCTGAGAACATAAAACAGACTATATTAGCAGGATAAAAATTGGTTTTGACCTGCATTTCCAATTTGTTGGGACAAGGAATGAATGTTTTCCATGGGTCAGATGTGTACCACTGAGGTCATCTTGGTCTTAATGAATAGGGCTACATAAGGACAGAGGCATCACAGCAGCAAGAAGCTAGAGTGGACAATGGATTGTTAAGAGTTTGAGAAGGACCCAACAGTATCCAACCAGAAAACTGATACATCTGCCCAGGTCAAAGGAACCATTGGAGAAAAGTCCCTAGTATGGGAAACTTCCAATATACCTAAGAAAGTACATTACCTAATCCAATCCATAAATATCTGTGGAGTTCCTAGACAGAGTTAAGTAGTTTTAGGTGCTACAGATACATGGCACACAAGACAAACATAAATCATTGCCCTCATAGAACTTTTGTGCTTGGGGGGTGGGTGGAGGGTGGGGGTGGGGGTGGGGGAGACACAGTTGATAAATAAAAATATAAAAGTAATAACCAAGGGGATCAGGAATACTGGGGCCGACAGGGTAGACATCATTGAGAAGGTAATAATCTGAGCAAAGATGTGAAGGAAGTGATGAAGTAAGTCACAGAGACATGAGCTAGGAAGAGACAGAGCATTCCCAGTAGAGGAAACAGGCGGTACAAAGACCCAAAATATGGAAATTTTTTTAGCATGTTAAGGATTAAGGAAAAGGTCAAGGTGTCTGTTGCTAAGTTAGTGGGGAAAACTAATCATAGATGAAAGCAAAGAGATAATGGGGTCCAGATTATGTTTACCCTTATAAACCATTGTAATAACTTTGGCTTTTGCTGTTGAGTAAAACAGAGATTTGTTTCAGGGTTAACCTGGAGTCACAGTGGCTATTCATTAAGAACAAAGGGGTAAGGGTGGAGGCGAGGAGACTAGGTAGGAGGCAATAATCTAGGTGAGAGAAGGTGATGGCTTGGACTCCATTAGAAACAATAAGAGTAGATAATTCTGGATGTTCACTGAAAGTAGCAACCAATAAGATTTTCTGACAAGTCAGATATATGTAAAGAAGAAAGAATCAAGGGCACCTGGGTGGCTCAGTTGGTTAGGCGACTGCCTTCGGCTCAGGTCATGATCCTGGAGTCCCGGGATCAAGTCCTGCATCGGGCTCCCTGCTCAGCGGGGAGTCTGCTTCTCCCTCTGACCCTCCCCCCGTCATGTGCTCTCTCTCTCTCTCTCTCTCATTCTCTCTCTCAAATAAATAAATAAAAGAAGAAAGAATCAAGAATTACTCCACAGATTTTGGCCTTAACAATTGGAAGGATGTTTTCTTGAGATGGGGTAGACTGCAAATGGAAGAAGTTTTTGCAGGAGAGAGTTTTTTGTTTTGTTCTGTTTGGGGGTTTTTTTTAGAGAGAGAAAGAGAGGCTCCGTGCTCAGAGCACAGCCGGACATGGGGTTTGATCTCACGAGCCTGAGATCATGACCTGAGCTGAAATCAAGAGTCAGAGGTTTAACAGACTGAGCCACTCATGTGCCCCTGCAGGGAAGAGTTTAGTTCAGATTTGATGTCTTAAATTTAAGATGAGTATCAAAAATCCAAATGGGCATGCTGAATAGGCAACTGGAAATATAAATCTACAGATTAAGGGAGAAAGCCAAGCTAGTCATACAAATTTGGGATTCATCATTATAAATGTAATTTCACATGAAGATATCATACAGTTTAAAACTGCCTTGTGAAAAAAAAAAATAAAAAAAATAAAACTGCCTTGTGCACCTAACCGTTCCCGCTGTTGTGTGAAAGACAAAAGAGGTGAGTTGAATAAAGGAGCAAAAACTAACTACACCCCCATTCTTGAAGACTACTACTGTCTTTACTTTGGGGTCATGGGCAGGTGTGAGTGAGTCTGCCCTTTGAATGAAGACTGAAATGTCTAATATCTTGGACTGGGCCATCTATCTCTGAGTTAAAGCTGCATTTGCAACTTTAGGGAGTCATAAATCTATTTATTATCTGAGTATACTGAATTAAGTCATGGGAAATGTTCAAGTTTTAATCCAAGGTCATGGAAATATTTCCCCTAGTTAATACAGTTGGAAAGGGCATTTAGAGAAAAAAAAGCAAAATTGCTCATCACTATTACAGCATAGCAATTACAATAATAATTAGTTTATGCATTATAATCTTTTTCACATATCCACTTAAGTTAATCCTTTTCTCAATAACCACATAAAGAAAGGTGTCTTATATTGTTTTAATAAAAAAAAATTCCATTATTGGTGTTTAGATGAAAAAAGCTTCCAATTATGAAGGAGTTTGCTAAAGGATGAAGGTTTCATGAGTGTGTGAATGGGTGAAGCTTAAGATTTCTGTGATGTTCCCAGCTCAACACTGAACACATTCTGATAACCAATTGCTCTCTATTGATATTTCCATTTTTACTGCAACCACAGAAATACATGCCCTTGATTAGGTGCTTGGAAAAAAAGATCCGGTGATAAGGCAAGCTGCTTACAAAGGTATTTGACTAGCTTAGACCCTTATTTTATGCAGACACAGCTCATCAGCTCAGTTGATAAGCTATGGCACTAAGTTGTGGGTTGAAATGTCGTGATGGTATACAACATCTTACTTGATGACTCAAAAAGCTCCCTGGCTTAATTTACTTCAATTTTCCCCTCTTTATAGCATAGTTCTCTTCTGAAAAGACCATCAGACTTTTACGACTGTATTAGAGGTGGAAATTACAAACCTTGCCTTTACAAAGCACAGAGAGAAAGCATCAGGTGTCAAGATCTAAAAAGGGCTGTCAGGATGTTCTTGCATTAACTGGTGTTCTGGCTGCTTGAAGTAGCCTAAAAATATTCACCAGCATGCAAGCCCAAGGGCCCAGACACCCAGAAGAGGATGAAGCAGAGCCAGAGGCCAGCTATTTGTTATTTAAATAGAACATTAACGTAATAGAAGGTATTTGCCTGTTTCAGCAAGACTACTATCCTAAGCTTTGCAGAGTAATACCTTGCCTTTAATAGCACCGCCCAGGAGTATTTACAGGGCCGCCCCCACAATATGTCTAATGTAGTAACGGACGGCAGTTCAAGCCAGAATTTCCCAGTCTACCTTACCATTTTAGCAAGTTTGCAAAGGTGTGAACTGGAATGTTAAATATCAGGCACTCTACCATAACACTGAGTTCAAAAACAGACTGAGACTGCAGGAGTGATGCACTCACCCAGGATATTGTCAGCTTGCAGGACAAAAGTTCCCAGGGTCCAGCCAGGATTTAGTTATTCAGTCTCATGTCTCCTTGCTCTCTGATTACAGAAAATAAGGCAAAGCCCTGCCTTCAAGGATACTCTAAATTTCTGCTTATGTTCAATCAAAGGTAAATGTGTGCAAACGTATGGAAGACTCAGACAAGAAATCAGCCAAATTAAAACTGTCTTTGTGTTCACTTGGTCCATGAGAATTGCTGCTACTCTCTTCTCTCTTTATACAATGTTTGTTTCTTTATATTAGCACATTTTCCTTAGAAAACATAAGCATTTATAAAGAAAAAAATGAAAGTTTCCTATAAGGCCTCCAATCCAAGAAAACCGCTATTAGTATTTTAGTGTTTTTCCTAGTATTTAATTATTTACTATAAATAAGAACATATAGTGTGTGTGTCTCATATAAATAAGAACATAGAGTGAGAACATACATACACACACACACACGGTAAAACTATGATAGCACTGTGGATTTTTTCTGCGAATTTCTCCACATTAAATACAAAACATTAAATTACATCCTATGCATATATTATACTTTGTCCAACCAATATTGAATGTTGTGCATTTATATTGGTCTCATCGTCTGATATTATAAATAATGCTGTAATAAAATATCCTTGTATATAAATCATTGTTCACATTTTTGATGATTTCCTCAATTTAGAGACCTATAAATAAAATTGTCACATCAGAAAACAAGTAATTTTAATCATATAGACACATACAACTGAATACATTCCAGAAGTGTTTCACTAATTTATCTTTCCAGTAGCAGTATATGAAAGATATTATGGCATTGCCTCCATACTAGCAATGAGTGTTATCTTTGAAAAAAATAGTATTTTTGCAAATCTGATAAATTAACAAGGCATATTGTCTTATTTGTGAATCAAAATTCATTTCTTTGATTACTAATAAAGTTGAGTATTTAAAATATATTTATTAGATAAGTGCCAGCATTCTCTAGTGTTAATAGTTACGTAGGATCCATCAAGTCAAGAATATCTCTGTTACAAGAGGTGGAAGACTTCTTTCATTTGAAAGTTTATGAAAAATCAAAGTAATTTTTTTGTTTTTTTTTAAGATTTTTTTTTTTTTTATATGACAGAGAGAGAGAAAGAGATCACAAGTAGAGGAAGTGGGAGAGGGAGAAACATGCTACCCGCTGAGCAGGGAGCCCAACTTGGGGCTCGATCCCAGGACCCTGGGATCATGACCTGAGCTGAAGGCAGACCTACCCAACCAGCTGAGTCACTCAGGCACCCCCAAAATAATTTGTTAAGAACAAATTGACCCAAGCTATATAATATGAAATATATATATGCATATATATATATTTGTGCAATAACTATGGAAAACTACTAAAAATAACATCTAAAAATCTGTGAAATAGGTATGACTATAAAATTCCATTAAGGCAGGAGTTTGGCATATTTGAAAAATTGAAATACTTACATCCAATATGAATCCTGGCTTCCACACATTCCGTCTATTCCTTTCGCGCTCTACAGTTATAGTAACTATTTATCTGAAATTCTCAGTCTTTGATTATGCACTTGCTTAATTTTTTCCCCTAGTTAGGATTTTGGAAATTAGTTTCTGTAGAGTGATACCCTTTCAACTTTAGATCTCTGCTATTCCTCATAGTTTTATGGAACTCCCTCTCTCCACCTTTCTGCTCTGTACTCCTGAATCCTGTAAATTTTCCAGAATATTTGATGATGGGAGTGCAGTTTTAAATTCCTAATGTTACTTTTTGACTGGACTGGAATCCTAAGTGAAAAACGTCTTTCGTCTTGATCATTGCACAGTACCATGAAACTTTCACTATCACACCCCTCAGGTAATAGCTCAAGAGTGTTCCTCTTTCGGGACACCTGGGTGGCTCAGGTGCTTAAGCGTCTGCCTTCAGCTCAGGTCATGATCCCAGGGTCCTGGGATCGAGTCCCACATCGGGCTCCTTGCTTGGCAGAGAGCCTGCTTCTCCCTCTACCTGCTCTGCCTGCCGCTCCCCCTGCTTGTGCTTTCTCTCTCTGACAAAAAAATAAATAAAATATTTAAAAAAAAGAGTGTTCCTCTTTCATTCCTCTCTGCTGGCTACCCAGATACTGTTTGTTAAACAATTTCTGCAATGTATAGTCATATATTGATGAAAATTTCTGCAAATATCTCATCTAGGCAAGTCCATAAATTGCAAATTTGAATACCCCTAAGATACTGCTTGTGGGTATTCCCAGAATTAATTATGCAAATATGAATTGGAGAAGGAGGAAAAGGAAGGAAGCAACAGATTTAAAAAAATATATGTAGAACAGATTTATTTTTTTATGAAGTAAAGCCTGAATTAATCTGTTTGATAGGGAGACTGGAAGAGAAGTAATACTCATCAAGCACCTATTAAGTGCTAAGCTAAGCATATTATTATCTACTTGACAATTAAGCTAGTGAGAAAAATAAGGACCGCTTCTTTTTTTTAAAATCTAGGCACTGTGCTAAGTACTTTATGATTGCTATTACATTTAATCCATAGAGCAATCCTATTATATATGTCTGTGTGTTATAGTGTCCATTTGTAAATGAGAAAAAAGATTTATAAGTTTTCAAGATCAAATTGCTAAGGGTAGACATAAAATTACGGACACAAATCTGTCTGACTCTAAATTACATGCATTTAATTAGTATGTTTTACTATTTCTTTGTGAGGTATATTTAATTACCAATTTTCTAGCTTAGAAATTAAGGGTCAGCTCCATTGAGTAATATACCTAAGGACATTCAAACCCAGATATGTTTTGCTCCAAAGCTCTGAATTACCCAATATCAAGAGAAATAACAAACAGACATTCAGTTGTTAAGAAGGGATCCCTTGGGTCTGGAAATACGGCTGGCTAAAAAAAAGCTATCAAGCAATGTTAATTAAATGTATAAGATAGGAGCCTCTGATTACAATTCTAGGTAAGGAAAGCAAAGGTCCTCAGGAATGCCAAATTGTAAAGATCTTCTTTTTTTTTTTTTCCCCATTTCAGAAAGACTGGTCCTGAAAAAAAAAAACACCTCTCTTTAGGGCAAGATGTTAAATGTAATTGATTATCTCTGCTTTGGTGTGAATAATTCGAACACACACTCATCAACAGGGCAAGCCACCTGAAACAAATCATTTGGAAATTTCAATGATATAAGGAGGAAATTCTACTCAGAGCAGCCCTCTGAGTTTCCCTGATTCCCTGAAATATCAATCCCTATAACAAGTAATGGTTCCACCATGGAAATTCTGATTTGCAGATTTTAGGATAGCTGTAGAATGTCTCAGTATAAATACATGCCAGACTATCTCTTTCAACAGTGAGTCAGAAAAAATCTGTTTAAAGGATATTGCAGAAATGTAAAATACTCACAAGGTCAGAGGTTTTGTCAAAGTGTAGATTTACAGATTAGAAACTCCATGGTTTCTTTCTTTTTTCCCTTTTCTTCCTTCTCCCCCTCCTCCCCTGCCCCCTTCTCTCCCCCATATTTTCCTTCTTGTCCTTTTATACCTCCTCCTCCTTCTTTTTCTTCTTTAATTTACTCTCTCTCTCTCTCCTAGGCTTTATTAAGTCAAGTGGGTGAGGCCAGCTTCACTCCAGAACGTGCTTTTCTGAATGCTTAAAAGACAGTTTGACTAATAAATTCTACCCCAAAAGTGTATAAAATCTAAGCAAAGGAGTATGTGGATTTAATACCAACCCTCCAGATTAAAAAATATAATACATATATATGTATGACATGTATCTCACATTTCCTTTTTCCATTCATTTATCAATAGACACTTCGGTTGTTTCCATGTCTTGGGTATTGTGAATAATGCAATGCACATGAGGGTGAAGACATCTCTTTGAGATTGTGATTTCAATCCTTCAGATATATATCCAGAAGTGAAATTAATGGATCATATGGTAGTTCTATTTCTAATTTTTTTGAGGAAACTCCATACTATTTTTTTAGTAGATGTACCAATTTACATTCCCACCATCAGTGCCCAATGGTTCCCTTTTCTCCCCATCTTTGCAAACCTTGTTATCTCTTTTGTTTTTTTCATGACAGTCATTCCCACAGGTATGAAGTGATATCTCATTGTGGGTTTGATTTGCATTTCCCTGATAACTGATGATTTTGAGCATCTTTTTGTGTACCTATTGGCCATTTATATGTATTCTTTGGAAAAAAGATCTATTCAGGTCCTTTGTTTATTTTTTAAATTGAGTCATGAGGGTGGGTTGCTACTGAGTTGTAAACATTTTTTATATATTTTGAATATTAATCCCTTATCAGTTAAATGATTACCAAATATTTTCTCTCATTCTGTAGGTTGCCTTTTCATTTTGTTGGCAGCTTCCTTTGCTGGGCAGAAGCTTTTTTAGTTTGATGTAGTCCCACTTGTTTATTTTTGTTTTCAGTGCCTTTGCTTTTAGTGTCAAATCCAAAAAAAATATTGCCAGGACTGATGTCAAGGAGCTTACAGACTATGTTTTTTTCTCTAGGAGTTGTATGGTTTCAGGCCTTAGGGTTCAAGTCTGTAATTAATTTTAAGTTGATTTCTGTGTATGGTATAAGTTAGGGGTCCAGTTTTATTCTTTAGCATGTAGCTGTCCAGTTTTCCCAACATCCTTTATCAAAGGGAATATCATTTTCCCATTGTATATTCTTGACTCTTCCATAGTAATTTAATTGACCATCTACACATGGGTTTACTTCTGGCTTCTCTATTCTATTTCATTTATATGTCAGTTTTTGTGTCAATGCCATACTGTTTTGATTACTATAGCTTTGTAATATAGTTTGAAATCAGGACGTGTGTGATACCTCTAACTTTGTTCTTTCTTAAGATTGCTTTGGCTATTTGGATCCTTTGTAGTTCCATATAAATTTTAGGATTTTTTTTTCTATTTCTGTGAAAAATGCCATTGGAACTTTAATAACATTAATAACATTGTAGATTGTTTTGAGTAATATGGGCATTAAAACAATATTAATTCTTCCAATTCATGAGCATGGAATATCCTTCCATTATTTGTGTCTTTTTCAATTCCTTTCACCAAAGTCTTATAGTTTTTAGTGTACTGGTCTTTCACCTCCTTGGATGAATTTATTCTTAGGTATTTCGTTCTTTCTGATGCCATTGCAGATGGGACTGTTTTCTTAATGTCTCTTTCTGATAGTTTGTTGTTAGTATATAAAAACACAATTGATTTTTGTCTATCGATTTTGTATTTTGCAATTTTACTGAATTTACTAGTTCTAACAGGTGTTTCTTATTTTTGTTTTGTTTTGTTTTTGGCAGAGGTTTTAGGATTTTCTATGTAAAAGATCATAGTCATCTGTAAATAGAGATAATTTTACTTCTTCTTTTCTGATGTGGGTGACTTTTATTTCTTTTTCTTGCCTAACTGCTCTAGGTGGGACTTCCATTATTGTGTTGAATAAAAGCGGTGAGAGTGGGCATCCTTGTCTTGTTCCTGATCTTAGAAAAAAAGCATTCAGTATTTCACTACAGAGTGTGATCTTGGCAGACTTGTCATATATGGCCTTTATTATGTTGAGGTACCTTCACTATACCTAGTTTTGAGAGTTTTTATCATGAATGCATATTTAATTTTGTCTAATGTTTTTTCTGCATCTATTGAGATGATCATATTATCCTTCATTTTGTTAATGTTTAGTAGTAATTATGCTGAGTTTAAAATAGTGCATACTCTTTGGCTTAATTTACATAAAATTCTTCAAAAATGTATTCATCTATGGAGATATAAAGTAGATGAGTGGTTGCCTGGGGATTGGGGGTGGGGCAGGGAAGAGCGAGAGGGAGAAATAGCAAATGGGAACAAAGAAACTTTGGGGAATAATGATTATGTTCTTGATTGTGTGAATGTTTTCTATAGGTATGTATACATTTTTATCAAAAGGTATCAAGTTTTAAACTTTAAATATGTGCAGTTTATTGTATGTCGTTGAAACCTGGAAAGGTTGTTAGCATTTGAAATTTAAGTAGTCACACATGACAAGTGAGTACAGCGTTGTTATAGGAGATAATACAAATCTAGACCATTAAAGCATTCAAGGTTATTTAAAAAGTTATGAATTCCAGTGCCATGATCAGATATGATACCTGCTCTGGATATGAGAGAGAAAGTGGAAGTACATGTGTTATGCTTGTCAGTACTCATCTCTGTGTGACTCCTCCTAGGATTCCAAGCGCTCTGTATTATCTGATCCAGTCAAGGCAAAATGTAGCAGAATTTCCAGGCCATTCAAAAGGATAGGTTAATGTCTTTTGTTGGGGTAAAACACAGAAGTCTGGAGAGGCAGATAATGAAATAATTATATTCTTATCCAACTCGATACCTTTCACAGCATTCTATATATAGTCATTTTGCAATAAATCTTTCTTGACTTAAGTTATAATTGTCATAATTTTATTGAAAATTTTATTGAATTTTATCAAAATTGGTGCTCAGTTAATTTCAATATGCTACACGTTTTAAAGAAATGATCCTACCTACCTACAAATAGGCTAATGTATCATGTGGGGTTTTTTTTCTTCAAGATTTTATTCTTATCACCTGAAACACATAATTGCCCAGCTCAAAAACAGTGTTATGGTTTTAAGAATGAGAAACACTAATATAAGGTTATCTACAAAAGTTTTATCTTGCTTTTCAGTGTTCATAAGAACTGAAGTGTTCATACTGTAGGTAATACAGGAAGAAGGGACAACAATGGTAAAGTGTACTCTTTATATCAGTGAAAGATAATATTACTTTCTGAGAGTTAAAACAGTAATATAACTATATGGTTAGGAATGTCAATACGGAAAGGAAAATATAAGAATAGCTTCCATGATAGCAAGACAAGAGTGTAACTCAGTTTAAGGTATTAGGATAGCTAGAGAAACAATGTCAAGTGTAAAGGCATTTAGCAGTGATGAAAGCATAGAGAAATGAAAGTCAGGAAAGATATACTTGGTCTGTGTCCCTCAACCACTCACCAGGGGAGACAGTACCCTGTCAAGATGACCGAAGTATTCTCCCACCTCTTAGGCTTTCCTATCCCTGGGGTGCACATCAGAGCATAAGAGTGTCAGAACTCAAAGAAAATAGTAGTTTTCCTATCCAACAACCATTGCTTGCTTTCTTTCTTGTTAAAAGAAACTGATTTTACTCAAGTATCAGGCAGCCATGTGTTTAGAGGAATTGAAGCCCGTTTCAAGTGCAAATGGTGAACCATAATAGATTTAAACTAATATTGGTAGGGAGGTTTGGAAATTCCAAGCCAAGGAAAACACTCCCTATCATCCCTCTGAGATATCGTCAACTAGAAGTGACACCTGAAGCTGTGGCAGCTACCTTGACATTATTAGGTTAGTTAACTTGATAGGACAAGCCAGGAGGACTGAAGATGACAGCCCTGCATCTTTGATGATGTCATGCAGCCACTGAGTTTACCAGGTCTGGAACCCCACTACCTTTAGGCCAGGATGACTCAATCTCATCACTGTGGACATTTTGGACTGGATAATTTTTTGTCTTTGGGAAGCTGATCTGTGCTTTGTAAGGTTATAGGATGCTTAGTAACTTCCCTGGCCTCTACTCACGAGATGCTTGTAGCACCCAACCCCCTGTGGTAAAAGCAAAAATGTCTCCAGACATTGCTAAATGTTTCCTGGCTGCCAAAACAGTTCCCAATACTGGCCCTGGTTGAGAACCATTGCTCTAGGTTTATTGCTATATGAGATAATTCGTGCTTCTCATTGTTTTAAACATTGTAATTGGATATGCAGTGAGAAGCATTCTAATCCAGAACCTCACGGCATCAACCATACAATTTATTCATTTTAACCCCTGTATTTTTGTTCTGGTGTCCTTGTTTGCTAAATTAAAAAACAAACAAACAAACAAGCACAGGGTGCCTGGGTGGTGCAGTCAGTTAAGCATCTGACTCTTGGTTTTGGCCCAGGTTGTGATCTCAGTGGTGAGATCGAGCCCCGCCCAGGCTCCATGCTCAGCACGGAGTCTGTTTGGGATTCTCTCTCTCTCTCCCTCTGCCCCTCCCACCACTCATACTCTGTCTCTCAAATAAATAAAAAATATCTAAGATAAAAAAGAAATCCTGGGGTGGCTCAGTCGTTGAGCGTCTGCCTTCAGCTCAGGTCATGTTCCCAGGGTCCTGGGATCGAGCCCCGCATTGGGCTCCCTGCTCCGCGGGAAGCCTGCTTCTCCCTCTCCCACTCCCCCTGCTTGTGTTCCCTCTCTCACTGTCTCTCTCTCTCTGTCACATAAATAAATAAAATCTTAAAAAAAAAAAAGAAACCCTGTCCTTTTTTTTTGTTTGTTTTCTTTTCTTGATTTCCTTTCTTCTTGCTTTAGCCTATCCTCTGCCGCCTTTCTGCTTTTACTCTGTTCTTCTCTCATCTCTTCATTTTACCTTCCCTCCTTCTTCCACTCTTCCTCCCTCTCTCTCTCTCTTTCTTTCTTTTTTTTTTAAATTTTATTTATTTATTTGACCGAGACACACAGAGAGAGGGAACACAAGCAGGGGGAGTAGGAGAGGGAGAAGCAGGCTTTCCGCCCAGCAGGGAGCCCGATGCGGGGCTCGATCCCAGGACACTGGGACCGTGACCTGAGTCGAAGGCAGACGCTCAACGACTGAGTCACCCAGGCGCCCCATCTCTCTCTTTCCTTCTTGCCTCCCTCCCAGTTGCTTGCTTGATCACTTCCTCCCTTTCTTCCTATTCAGAAAAATCATGAGTCTGAATAAAATAACTGTAAGAGCTGGCTTTGGTAAAGTTGAGACCATTACAATTCATGCATTAAATCAAAGAAATTGGAATGACAAGGCCACTTATCAACTGATAGTTGAATAGAATGGCAACAAATGAATTACTGTGTCTGCTCATCTTTCTCAAAGACACTGTCAAGCATGAATCATGTATACTGATTTTGAATCTCCTGGTGAGGTATAACAAAATATTCTGCTCACAAACTGGCTTGAGTCACTCCGGGAAAAGCCAGAATAGCTACAGCATATTGAAGGAAGAAACAGCACACAAATGACATTGCCCTGGGATCTCATGTGAGAGACCCTAACTCTTCTCTACTCCTCCGGACATCATAATGTCATCATCCTTTTGGGACAACCATCACCTTTATTTTTACATGTTTGTGGCAAAGAAGTCCTCATAGGAAATTATGATGAAATTTAGCATTACTTTAAAATGAGTTAGCTTGAGGTGAGTTTAAGACATGCACTAAAATGGCTGTGTTACAAATTAGAGAATATTCTTTTTCCCCAAAAGTCTTCTATGGCAGATATAATGTAGTTATAATTACAGATTGTCAGGATCTAGCCTTGCTTCAATTTAACATAATTAAAAGTAGTTCTACCAAATTCAATGTTCTTTTTTTGGTAGCAAGAATAACTTAATGTCTTATTCCTGTAGTTACAAAGCTACACGTCTAATGGAGCATTTCTGTTTCAGATTTCAAGTGCCATTTTTGTCAAAGATGCATTTAAATCCAATGCAAAGCCTTCCATTAGCTATGTTATGACAATTAAATAACACCTTTACAGTTTAGGAGGCAAGCAAATACCATATCTTGAATGGAATTTCTCAATAATTGAAATCTTAAAAGACATATATAGCTTTTCAGATACTGTGTATGATTACACCACCTGGCAGATTTGATCACCCAAAGAATTCTCAGTTCCACTCTGCAACAGCTCTAGTAAATGGTTATCGAAACGGGGTTGCCAAACTTTGTTGCAAAGCACTTCATTTCGTTTTTGGAAAATGCTGATGCAATTCCTCCCTCTTGCCTTCTTTTCTGTTTTCTTTCCTTCCTTCTTTCCATAATACTTACCAAATGCTACTCTGGGACAAGTTCTGTGTTAGGTTCATGCAATCATGAAGAAGATGCAGTCCCTAAACTCAAGTAGTTTACAGTCTACGTGGAGGTACAGTAAAGTGAAAAGACAATACAGGATGAAAGTGCCAAGACAGAGGTAAACTCAGGTGTTAGCAAAGATTACCAGACACGTATTGTGTCATATGCACTGTTCTTAGAGTTTGGGACCCCATAAGAGAATTCGAATTTACTTTATAGTAAGGCAAAATCTTCCTCTTTGCAACTTTAATTCACTAAGTCTAGTTCTGTACTCTGAAAGCATGCAGAACAATTTTAATTTTTTTGCCATGTTCAATAATCTTGTCGAAGACTAGTTTTTCTTCTTTTCTTGGGAGGCGCTTAAGGGCAAACTTAATCTATGATTATTCCCAAAATGAGTCTTTGAAATTTTCCTATGATGGAAAACGTGAAGGAAAGGTTGTTTGGAATTTTCCACTGTTGTTAATTTTAGTTGAGAAGACAAAGCACTACAGGGCATGGTCCTTCAGGATTTCACTTTCCCGGAATATGTTCTACAAACAATGGTATTGATGAGTCACCCTCACCATTGACACAAAAGTCAGTGCTCAGATTAGCATTCCAGGCTGCTCTTGTGTTTCAAATGGTAAAAAAAAAGCCCAGGTCCTTAGAGAACCAAGGTTATCAAAGCTGAATTTTCTAGATGGTGTATAATAGAGACTAGTTTACCATCATTTCCTTTCCTCTGGTAAAAGTTTTTTTTTTTTTTTTTTAAAGATTTTATTTATCTATTTGAGAGAGAGAGAATGAGAGAGAGAGAGAGCACATGAGAGGGGGGAGAGTCAGAGGGAGAAGCAGACTCCCCGCTGAGCAGGGAGCCCGATGCGGGACTCGATTCTGGGACTCCAGGATCATGACCTGAGCCGAAGGCCGTCGCTTAACCAACTGAGCCACCCAGGCGCCCTCCTCTGGTAAAAGTTTTTAAAAGCATAACACAGAATTTAGGATTTGGTATATAAATTGTTAAGAAATGTAAATTAAATAAATAACCCTTGGTTTATGAAACAGGAGCCTTGGATTCTGCTCCCAGGTGGCCACTAATTAGTTGTGTGACCTTGGAAAAGTCATTTAATTATTTCATGTCTCATTTTATCAACTATGATAAATGAACCTAATATTCCCTAACATTGTCCTGTGATTTTGAACTTTCTATGATTTTGAAAGGATCTTATTGAAGAAGTAGTTAAGAAGTCCAAGAATCATTTGAAAAATTGGGGGTCTCTTCCCTACCCTCCACAGCTGCTCTGCCACACTCAGTAAATCTAAACAATCTTGTATTTCCCTCATATAAGGTGTGTCTGTTCAATTTGTAAACCAAAAGGTGAGGATGAAAGTAATTGTCTTCTAAGCACAATATAATATGCTAGATTCTTGAAATATATTTGCTCATTCAATCTTGTAGTCATTCATTTTGTATGTCTTTATCCCATCTTTATCACATCAATATTATTGTGTTGAATTAGAGAGACAGGGACTGTGACTTTTTTTTTTTTAATTACATAGGTTAGTAGACAAGCTGAGTTGAATTCACTTACCTCCTGCCCTTTCTTTCTGCTGACTCAGTGATCCCAAATAGACTTTAACTCACCCAGGAAAGGTTTTCCTGACTTCTTTCTGATTTATCTACAATCAATACTTATATATTTTTTTCAAACACTCCTATGATGACTGCTTTCTCTTTTGATTCAGGAGTTAGAAAATCTTGCTGTGCACCTGTTCTGAGTGATGACCTAAGAAGAATGAGTAATAATTCCTCAAGTGAGGAGTTTGAAGGAAGTTGGCATGAATAGACCAAGGGAGGGAATTAAATGAGGTGGAGCTCTCTTCTGGAATTAAAATATTCTGACCTCGTAGGAAGGGTGATTTAGAGGCCACTGGGAAAGACTTGGCTCTAATTAAATTTGAAATAGTGTAGAAAACTGCTCCGGAGTTTCTTTGTTACAACAATGAGGACCTATTACCCTGGGACCATGAGCTCTAGAGTCCTGGAGGTATTCTAAAGACTGACAGCCACCATTTGCTTGGGAGAATATTGGAAAATTGCATTGGTCTTATTGTATTCCCCATACATAAGAAGTTAAGCACTATCTTCTTGTGGCTAGCCTTAGACTGAAACCATTATTAAAGATTGTATGGTTTGAGGGAGCGGGCGCCTGGGTGGCTCAGTTAAGCGTCAGACTTTTGGTTTCAGCTCAGGTCATGATCTCAGGGTCATGAGATTGAGCCCTGAGTCGGGCTCTGTGTTCAGGGCAGTCTGCTTGAGATTCTTTCCCCCTCCCTCTCCTACTGTTCCTCCCCTTGCCCAACCACTCATGCGCATGCGCTCTCTCTCAAATAAATAAATACAATCTTTAAAGAAAAGATTTTATAATTTTTAAAAATTACAACAAATTTTCAAGTGTCTCCCAGCTAACACAATACCCTTTTCAATGTAACGGCATAGTCACAAAAGTCGTTAAGAAGGGGGTGTAAAAGCAAGGGGAAAAGCAAGGGGACGATGAAGAAAAACTAGTCACTCTAACTTTATCCTTGTCCTGAGAGACTGTATCTCATCCTTTTAAATTCTGACTAAGCTGTGCTCAACATGAAAACCCCCTAATTCTACATTTTGTTTCCCAAATTAAGGGAAAGAAAGATTCTTCACCTTTCTACTTCTAATTTTGTTTATAGGGGGTGGTGTCTGGGTCCAAAATGTGAAAACATATTTAATAGGTGTAATCTAACTTGAGTAGCTATGAAGGAAAGGAACAAAGAAAAGCCACTGTGCAACAGTGTGGTCGTTTAAGGCTGTTCTGCATAAAGATGACAATTTCTAGGCCCTTCTCAGTTTGCTAATAGCTCTATCATTAGACTTGAATATGCTTGATTATCACTCAACATTATTCTATTTCAAAATAGTAGCAGCCCATTTTTTAAAAAGAGAGTAAACTGTGAATATGGAGGTTGATGGCATGGAAGGAGTATTCCTTAGGCTTTCATTTTGAAATAATAATGTCAACAATGACTTTATTCTCTTTTTTTTCCCCCTGATTGTTGACTTCTGTCTTCCTCCAAAACAATAATATACCCAATAGTGTATGAGCCAAACAAGGCCAAACCAGCTCTTTCAGTAGGATAAACACTTGGGAAAAGATTTCATCTTCTCTCGAGAGAAGATGCCTCATTTTTAGAAATTGGTTTTCTAGAAAACCAAATCTTTCCTTTAGCCTATATTTTCAAAGTAAAGAAAAAAAAGACAAAGGATTTAATTTGTTTTTGACAAATGCTGATGAGAAATAACTAAATCAATGTTAGAAAAAGCAAAAAGTGGGAGGGAAACTGTCCCAAAGGTGCCTCTGTGTTTACCCAACTCTCTTTCTTGACCTATAGTAGAGCGTCTCAAACCAGTATTCCATTACACTCTGCCATGCAACAGGTGGGCTGAAGATCTGCCCAGGTACTGATCTCCACAGCCCTCTTCATGGCCAGACGTGGCCTGGGAAAGCCAGAACTTCTCATTTTTTAGACAACCATACCTGTTAAGTTTCCCCAGTCTGCCTACAAGTATTATCATTTTTTACATATGCCATTATAAGATAAAAGTTAAAACTGCTTGCCTACAGGAATCCTATTTAAACTTTCTCATAGGACAGACCATGCTAATCTAGCCATTTCTATGTGTGTGTGTGTGTGTGTGTGTGTGTCTACTAGCTTTTAGAATTAGCCTAAATATTCTAAACATGCCTAACATTCCTTGAGGGCAGCAAATCAATATGACAAAATTATGCCACTCCATGGTGCCTAGTACATTGCTGAACTCATAGTGAGATCTCAATAATCAAATGCTGGTTGACATAAGTTCATTTTGTGTCCACATGAATATGGCGGGACCCATTACCCGCTCACTCAACTGAGCCAGCACTCAGACAAATCCAGATAAGGGAATAAGTCTTACTTTCACCATATAAGCCACATTCCAACTGCTCACCAAAGTTCTAGAAAAAACTTTGCATTCCATGTTTCCAGTTATATACATGATGATTGACATAACAATACTTTATTAGACAACTAAAAGCAAGGTTTGGTATGTAAGATACAATTCAAATTGGTGACCAGACAGCTAGAAGCTTGTTGCTGGTCCTCAAAATTGTATTAACATTTTTTTCCATGCATAAATTAAAAAAAAAAAAATCTATTCCTTTAGTTTTAAGTCACACGGTCTGTGGGTTCCCCCTGCTGGCTCTTTAACTGTTAGAATCAGAAGCTAAAACAAAAAACCAAAAAAACAAAACACTGATGATACCTGTCCACTGAAAACCAACTCCACAGAGAGGAAAGTCATCAGAATGGTGCCTGATAGTGGAAGATTCTAATTCAGAAGGGCAAAGAGATGTGAAGATAGAACTGTTTATTTAAGTCAAGAACCAATGAGACTCAACGCATTTTATTTGACCTGTTCATCCACTTAATGATTTGTAAATTGGTTGCCAATATTTAAAATCTAGATTTATAGTTTCCCTTGAAAGGCTGCCAACAGTGAGCCAATATTGCCCATGGGTATGGGAAGGAGTGTTGGACCGTTTGGATGGAGCATGCCCACTAGAGTTTGCTAAAGGATCAGTGTTTCCTATGAACTAATCCACACTGACCTAATGTTAGTGGCCCCTTACCATCGGTAGCATGAGTAGTTAGTTTTTGTATACTTGATCCTTTTCACTCGTTACTGTTCTGTGTCCCAATTTCACCAGGTGTTTGAGTCTTGGAATTTTTTGACACATAGTTTGAGAACCAATCTCTTGAGAAACTACCGCTGATTCCTCCACATCTTCCCACCTCAACCTCTTTCCAATAAACGTTTTTGTGATTTTGACATAAAGAGTGCTAACAGGCCTGGGGAAAAGTATGCTATGAAAACTGTAATTCGGGCTTACCTGCTTATAATGAGACAGCTCTTATCACTTTGAGTTTAAATACGAGAATAGGGCATGTAGAAAGTTCTCTTAATGGAGAAAAACTATCAGAAGAATACAGTTTAGAGGTACTCTTTCATGCCTGAATCCATTTCTACAGCTGCAGCCAGGGAGAAGAGAGAGCGTGGGATCCAGAAAACTTTATCAGTCAAATAGCAGAGGAAAAAAGGCACTGTGACTAGAAAGGGATGAAAGGAATATTTGAGGTCTTTCAAGAAAAGACCATATAATCTTATCAAGACCTGCCTAAGACAGGCTGGAAGTCAGGAAACCCAAACCTCCTTTTACACTGCATTTGGACGAAAAGCAAAGCCTTATTTGTTGCATTATAATTATGTGCCCCCAAGAAAGCTCAACCTGCCATCTGGACTCACTGCTCCTTGATAATAGATATTCCAGGCACTGACGGGTCACCAAAGTGGTTGTTAAGTTTATTCTGTTTATATATTTGGCATGAAATGAGGTGTTGGATATATATATGTATTTTTTTTTTCCACTGGAACAGTTAAATAACAGTGTTCAGAGAACTTTCTGTTGTGAGGCTCTCCCACCCAAGTTCAGTGTCTTTCCTTCATCCACCTCTCACTCCAAATACCTCTTTTCCCTCATCTCAGTAGTTTTTTTATTAAGAGATGACAAAATGGAGCCGTATGAAGGTACCTGTCTGGGGTTCAGGTTTCTGGGTGCAAATCATATGTCTGCCACTGACCAGTTTCTGGGCTGTTTTCTCGCAATGACAAAATACAAAATTTGGAATACAGGAAAATGCTTTTTCTTTTTTCCCCTGTGGTGACTACTTCATAATTAGATATTCATGCACGTAGGCTTACTTAGTTTAATTTTTTAACTGTACACAGAGGTGAGTCAAAGGGTCCACAGTGTGTGTGTATGAGAATTATGCATGACTCAAACACAAGGAAAGTGAATATGGAGACCTTATCACTTTTATTTTCCTTTTGGCAGGCATCTTTCATAAGGATCCCTATTGTTTTGTAATGAATGTTAGTCAAATGAAACCTGAACAGCTCAAAGTGTATAATGAATTACTATCAGCATCAAGTAAAATAATTCATTGATTCAAGCCAGGTAGCCTGATAGCCAGCCAGTCCGTGTCATGGAGAAACAGATAGTTAGATCCCAAAAGATCATGAGTAGTAATGATGCTTAAAACAAAAATTCCCCAAATCCCCAGGGCCAAGTAGGCCATATCTGGCTTATAGGGTGAATAGTAGATGCCAGGTATTAGATGATTGTTAGTATCTTTTTGCATTCTAATACTCCCTTCCCGGTCTTTCTTCCTAAAGCAGTATTTTTCAAAGACCATTCTATGGGATCTCACTTGGTGTTCTAACAAAAAACAAAGAGGGTGGGGGAAAGTGGGGTAGATTCTGAGGTTCTGTATTTATTTAGGATATACTGAATTGAATAAAAAATATTTTTTAAGGGAATTCTTCTCAGAGTCTTTAACATACCAACATGCAATATGATCTGTGAGTTTGATGATAGCTACATTTGTTTTCCTTGGGATTTGGCACCGCCCAGCCAGGGTCATTTAGAAATATAACAGGGCTTGTTTGTTTGTTTGTTAGAGAGAGAGAGAGAGCACAAGGGGGCAGGGAGTGGAGGAGCAGAGGGAGAGGGAAAGAGAGAGAGATGGAATCCCAAGCAGCCTCCACACCCAGTGTGAGTCCAATGCAGGGCTCAATCTCAGGACCCTGAGATCATGAGCTGAGCCAAAATCAAGAGTCAGATACTTAACCAACTGAGCCACCCTGGAGCCCCCAAAAAAAGAAAAAAAGAAAAGAAAAAGAAAAAGAAATGTATTAGGGCTGTTGATTACCTTGGTGGTTGAAGACCTCTTCTTGCATTTAAAAGCCAGGCAGCTTGGATGCTAAATACCTGCAGTATTTGGCACAGTCCCACACAACAAAGGGTTGCTTGGCCTGAGATGCTAGTAGCCTCTCATTGACATTGGCAGAGAATGCAACATTCCCCAAATGAATTTGGCCACAGAACCTTTAATTTGAAGAGCAGCTGGTGAACTAGTATTCCCTGGGATCCATTTTGGGAAAGTTAGCCTAAGGTATATACTTAAAGACTTGGGTTGTAGCACTAACCAGCCTTCCCACCCACCCCCACCCATGAATTTCCCTTTCTAACCAGGACTTGGTGAAGACTAAAATTATTTCAATCCCTTTAATCAAGGTGAAATGGAAGCAGTAAAAGGGAGATAGGGATCTGTAAGTAGAAATTCTGCCTTGAATCCACTGAGTCAGAAAGCCAACCTTGTCTCTTTAGAGCATTTACGGCTCGTTCCTCTTTCCTCAAGAATTAGGATGACTTAGCAGTCAAAACCTTTCCACAGAGTAGGACAACTTGCTGAAGTAGAAGAGAACCATCATCTAACTACTGAGACTGGTGTCAGGACTTTGGCCAAGAGAAAGAAGATACAGAATTAGAAATGTTTTGTTGTTGTTGTTGTTGTTATTAAGGGGGGATGCATGAAATAGATAAAGGAGATTAAGAATACACTTATCTTGATGAGCACTGAATAATGGAAAGAATTGTTGAATCATTATATTGTACACTTGAAACTAATATAACACTGTATATTAATTATATTTCAAAAAAACAAATTAAAAATAAAGAAGTCTGGGGGTGCCTGGGTGCCTCAGTCGGTAGAGCGTGGGACTCTTGTTCTTGATCTTGGCGTCGTGAGTTCCAGCCCTATGTTGGGTATAGAGATGACTTAAAGATAAAATCTTTCAAAAAAAAAAAGTCTGTTCCTTTCCACTTTCCCACAAACCTTCTCAAATGCTACCCTTTTGAGACCTTTCCCCCCACCTTCATTATTGCTTGGATACAGTTCATCATCTGATTTCATTTCCAAATGTTGAAAGGATTTTCGGTAGAGTAGAGGAGTGATAAACAAGGGACAGGATGTCCATTTTCTTTGGACTCTCCCAAAATAATAGTCATTAACTTCTTTACCCATTAACAAAAACGCTTAGTTGGGTCATCTTGGGCAAATCATTAATACTCTTGGAGTCTCCATTTCCCTGTCTTTAAAATAGAATGGCTAAAAATACTCACTTTACAGGGCTATACGAATGGAATGAGATCATGTAGCAAAGTCCTTGGCCCTGGCATATAGTTAAGTAAGGTCTCAATGCTGGTAAAACTGCTATGTTTATCATTCATAATAATGAAGCAGATTTTCTGCCTCTTAGTATTTGGCCACCCGCAATGCTCAGGAGGACCCCTGCTGCTTCCAGATGTGGCTGAGACGGTAGCTCGGGCAGGACTGGGGCAAACACACAGCGGACAGTGGCTGCAACCCGCCAGCCTGGGGACTCACTCACCTCCCCAGGCTTCCTTTTCTTCTTTTTCCTAATTTTTAAAAAAGATTTTATTTATTTATTTGAGAGGGAGAGAACAAGCAGGGGTGGGAGGAGGGACAGAAGGAACGGGAGAAGCAGACTCCCCACTGAGCAGGGAGCCCCATGCAGGGCTTGATCCCAGGGCTCTGAGTTCACGACCGGAGCAGAAGGCAGATGCTTAACCCACTGTGCCACCCAGGCAAACCAGCCCCCTCCCGGTTTCCTTCTCCATCATTTAAATTTCAGTCAAGAAAGCAGCAGAGACCACCAAATTAACAACTTATCCAATATTCAGTTCTGTGGGATTTACTACTCCCTTTTCAATCAGACTTGATCCCTAGGGTAATTTCTAAACACCGTTTTATTATATATAGAGAGAGATATATAGATATATATATCTATAGATAGATAGATAGATAGATAGATAGATAGATAGATAGATAGATAGGTAGATAGATATTTAGTCTTGATTAGCTGGCTCACTTGGCCGCTCGTGGTTAATATTTGGATAGCATGACAATATGAAGAGTAAAGGGACCCGCGATGGTCAGAACTGACCGCAGCTGTATCTAACAACTAGCCCCACTGTTACATTTTTACAAAGGGGAATTCCAGGCCTAGAAGGGGGCAGTCACCTGTCGGGGCCTCACAGCAGGTCCGCTGCAAAACTGCAACTGGAATCCCATTCTCTTGGTTGCTTCAGACAGCAGAGTCCTGTTTTAACTCAGTCTTCTTACAGCAATAAGCCAAAAAAAAAAAAGCAGAAAAATTCAGTTGTAAGAATTGTAATAAATTATCGATGCACTTAGTGTAAATTCACAATGTTGGTATCTCATGGCAGGGCCCCTTCTAAATGTATTGGACCAAATAGTACTACTTTAACAAAACAAAACTTAGACCGACCAATACCGGTCATCAGAAGGAACATCCAGAAGTAGAGCTTGCCTCAGGAGCCCTTGGGGTGGTGGTCTCTTAACCAGAGGCCTACAGCTGTCCTCACACGGTGGTGTGAGAAGCCCCAGCTCTCACACCACCTCCTGTTGAACACTTTGCCTTAAAAGCTCTCCCTGATGGGACTTCACGCAATGGAGACATGGGAGGGGAGGAATTTCAGTCTTTACCTAAGTAGTTAAGGGAAGCAAAAGAACAGTGACTCTCTCTTCCCAGAAAGCATCCAGAGCCCTTCTCCTCAGAGGTGGTGTAGCTTCTCCAGGGCACTTCCAAGAATCAGGGACTGGATCCGCACAGCCCCAGGAACCACACAGCGATCTCTCTTTCCCTTTAGCCCTGCACTGAGAGAAGCCCACCTCTGCCTTCCGTTTCTCCTGTCCTCTCAGCTTCTTTCATCAAACCCTAGCATTCCTGGGGTGCCTGGGTGGCTCAGTTGGTTCACTGTCTGACTCTTGAGTTCAGCTCAGGTCATGACCTCAGGGTTGTGAGATCGAGCCCCACCTAGGGCTCCACACTTGGCCTAGAGTTTGCTTGAGATTCTCTCTCTCTCCCTCTCCCGTGCCCCTTCCCCTGCTCCAGTGCAAGAGGTCTCTCTCTCTCTCTCAAATAAATAAATAAATAAATAAAATCTTAAAAAACAAACAAACCCAAACCCTAGCCTTCCTTTGCATTTTTCTCGATTGATCCTGGTGGCTCCTTAAACTCAGATCCTAAATTATTCTTTCTTTGAGGGAAAAGAGGACTTAATTTTCAAACCACTCAGGCAGTGAGGAGAAACATTTACATTCAATTCTTGCAGAGAGCAAAGAAAGGCAAGAAACGCAAACCAATTAGTTTTCATGTTAAGATCATCTGAATATTTATATTCTGTCCTGATTGTAAATGTGAGGAAGGTGGAGGGAGGCACAAAACTCTAATCTAAATTCTCCACTACCAAAACTAGCTCTCTGCTCTCAGTTTCTGATATCTTTGAGAGAGTTAAAAACCCTCACCTTGTGTAATCTTTAGTTTCTTCCTTCCAGTATTGCTTTGTAGGCTTATTGAGTCCAGCTCTTGGGAGCTTATAGCAGGCATAAAAAATGGGGAAATGGGACATGGATGAGTAGTGTCTAGGAGAAGACAATAACCAGAGCATCTTCTCCAAAATGGGGATAATGATAAGATCTACCGCACGGCATCACTATGAAGACCAAAAGGAGATACTTGGTATGAACTATTTACCACAGCCCTTGGCACATAAAAGTGTCCAATAAATGTCTACTCTTATTAAATTTTTATAAGAAAAGTTTCCCCAGAAACTAACCATTATGGTTCCTCCCTGCAGTGAGGAACCTAACCTCCATAGTACATTCCCTCCCTGGTGACACTTTGCACTTGGCATTATCAGAAGAGAAACATATCAGTTAATCCCTGTGCCTTGGTTCCACCAGCTATGCTTTTAAAATGAAATTAAAACAGAGAATCTCTTCCATTCACTTAATAAGGACCTATTTTTAACCAAGTATTACTCCAGGCGCAGGGGTAGAACCAAAAGGAAAACATAAGCAAAATTCTTGAGATCAAGAAGCACAATGCCACTAGAAAGTGAATAATGCTTAAGTTCTGTTTTTTTCTTTTTTGGGGGGTATGCAGATTGACGTTGACTTTTCCCTTTTCTTACATGTCATTTATATTTATATTCAGCAAAACTCCTGGAAAAGTATTACTTATAAACCTCGCCTCTCTAATGAGTCTTGCCAAGAGTATGGCTTCCTGTCCTTTGACTGATTTACAAGGTAATTGCCAAATGCTGATTTATATTGTTCCTGTTCCCCAAATGATCATATCCAAATGGAATTAGCCTGAGGTATAAGGTTCCTGTCCCATTAGACATTTCCAAAAAATGTATTCTTAGTAAAAACTTGAATTAGACAACCATCTCCAAAATATATTACTACAATAAGAAGACCACACAAATAAAACTTCTTCAGTTTCATTGAGCACTTAGATATTCTTCAGGAGATATATATGTATGAACACTATATAAGGTACTGTGTAAAGCACTATGTAAAATTTAGCTATTTTATTCAATGCTCATTGTCAATGTAAATGAGAATAATTATGAGGAAATATATCTCCAAACACTTATCCATAGTCATAGTGCCATGGCAGGAAGCTCCAAAAGAAAAAAAAATAAATAAATTCCATGAGTTGTTTCTAGAAAAAAATCCTTACCATACAATTACATATTTTGAGGAAGAAAGAAGGAAGGTCATCAGAGAACCCAGTTGGGGCCTACACAGAATATTCGATTGAGTTCTGATTTTGAAAACAAATGTAGAAAAGAGGGGCGTTAAAGAAAAATCACACTGGACAAGATGAACAGACAGAAGTTGATTTTATTCCAATACCATTCCCAGCAACAGAAAACTTGTAATTGAATGCTGTGTGTAGACCTCAACGGAGTTCTCTGAACACAGAGCAAATCTGGATACCCAGCTCCTATGAGAAAAAAGCTGGAGAGTTTTTAGGAGTTGCAGTGGAGGGGCAGGAGGTGGGGGGCATGGGTAGGCTATCTGAGTTTGCTCATTGGCCTTACCCAAAGGAAAAATAAACTTTTTCATACCTTCATGACAGGGGGTAGTTTTGTAATCTGGAGCAAGCTGAAGTTAAGCTCCTACCCTCCCAAGGAAACTGGGACACAGGGGCCCTATCTTCCTTAATAACTACATTTCAGAGAGATGATTCTCAAGTCCTGGAACGACATTCTTGGGTGTGAGACTAGCAAGTGGCTTCCTATATTTATACCTCAAGGAAGCAGGGAAAGAATTTGGGATCACAAGTTTTCTAAAGCAAGTACTCCAAGGAAAGGGAGGTCAGGGGCCTACAACCAGGAAGAAGCCTGTCCAAAGTTAAGTCGAGGGGAATATCAAGCCCCTCTTGATCAAGGACTGTTCTTTTGAACTTATGCAAACGCTTGTCACTGTGAGAATAGTGTCAGAGAGGCTAAATCCCTGAGAGAAACAACCTATGTCCTCTACAGTTAAGACAGCTAATATATTGGAAAAGCTTTTGACAAGTTGCAATAGGAAAAGGGTAAAGTCCTGCATTAGATTTGAAAAAATAAACCCATTTTCCAGAAGGTAGACATTTTACTTAGCATCATTTTAGGTAAATAAAACTTAGTGTTTCAATGGACTGGAATTCACTGTAAGCCAAGAGTTTTACTTGGCTTCCTAAAATAACTAAATCCACACTAAGTAAATGGAGGTATAATGTGAAACCTATTCCAAACTGTAGTTGAATTATGTGGCCACAAGTGAAGTGGCCTCAGATCCTGGGAGAGGCAGGAGTGCTGGAGTTCTTACAAATGGAATAAGCAAAATCACAGAAAGAAAAACGCTGTGTTTCATGTTCTAAACTTCTCCATTGGTGCCGTAGACTCACTGGTAGCCTTCATTCAAGAAATGATTACTGAGTGGGTAGTATGCCCGACACACTTCTTGGTTTTCTGACTTAAGTTCTCATGGTGCTTGCATTTATTGGGTGGACTCAAACAATAAAACAAGTATACAAATATATATCAAACGGTTCTAAGTGCTAAAAATAAACACAATGTGGAATAAGGAAGAAGGACAGAGGTAGAAAATGATGGGGAGGGGGCAGAACCCACCGGGCTTGTTCTCCACAAAAACAAATTCATCCAGGCTGGATGTTCATGCCGCCTTCATCACAATGAACTGGTTCATATTGTTTGTCTTTCTGACAAATGAATTTTTGCCATAATAGAAAGTGTAGTAAGCATACAGGTAACTGATAAGATAATTCAAAAGTGACTGAAAGTGTGCCATATAGCCCTAAAAATAGATGAAGACTTATACACATTCCAAAACAAGAGCAGCGACTTTTTTCTCTTGTAATGCTGAATCCTACCAATTTATATCAAATACTTTGTGGATTTGCCTTAAATGCTGCCTGTTTCCTTTGGAAATCATCATTTCTAAAAATTGAATTTCTTGGGGCGCCTGGGTGGCTCAGTCGGTTAAGTGGCTGCCTTCGGCTCAGGTCATGATCCTGGGGTCCTGGGATCAAGCCCCGCGTCAGGCTCCCTGCTCAGCAGAGAGCCTGCTTCTCCCTCTCTGCCTGCCTCTCTGCTTACTTGTGCTCTCTATCTCTCTGTCAAATAAAATAAAAATCTTAAAAAAAAAAAATAAATAAATAAAATAAAAACTGAATTTCTTGGGACGCCTGGGTGGCTCAGTCAGTTAAGCATCTGCCTTCTGCTCAGGTCATGATCTCAGGGTCCTGGGATTGAGCCTGTTAAGCTCCCTGCTCAGTGGGAAGCCTGCTTCTCCCTCTCCCTCTGCTGCTCCCCCCTGCTTGTGTTCTCTCTCTCTCAAATAAATAAATAAAATCTTTAAATAAATAAATAAATAAATACTGAATTTCTTTGCATAAAAATAAAAACTCTAGGGTGCCTGGGTGGCTCAGATGGTTAAGCGTCTGCCTTCGGCTCAGGTCATGATCCCAGGGTCCTGGGATCGAGTCCCGCATTGGGCTCCCTGCTCCTTGGGAGCCTGCTTCTCCCTCTGCTTCTCTCTCTCTCTCTCTCTCCCTCCCTCATGAATAAATAAATAAAATATTTAAAAAAATAAAATAAAAAATAAAAAAATAAAAACTCTACTCAGTGCTTAGAATTATCTAGGAGTTTTCCTTCGAAATAACAAAAACAACTATGTTCATTTATTAGAATACAGTGTACTCATTTTTACTTTTGTGACTACATAGTACATCACATTTTGAAACTACTTTTCTAGTTATTAATTCATTTAATCCTCACAACAATCTTATAAAAATTATTATCCCAATTTTATAAAGGAAATAAGTGAAGGTCATTGAGGATGGTGCCCGGAGTCCTACATCTAGCAAATGTCCAAGCTACTAATAGAAAAACAGGAGAAATCTGGGGCACCTAGGTGGCTCAGTCGTTAAATGGCTGCCTTTGGCTCAGGTCATGATCCCAGGGTCCTGGGATCGAGCCCCGCATCGGGCTCCCTGCTCAGAGGGAAGCCTTCTTCTCCCTCTTCCATTCCCCCTGCTTGTGTTCCCTCTCTCACTGTGTCTCTCTCTGTCAAATAAATAAATAAATAAATAAATAAATAAGAAAGAAAGAAAGAAAGAAAAACAGGAGAAATCACTTACAGTCTTGGCTTTAGGGAGGCCTCTACCTTAACAGAGTTTTCTTTCCTAATTTAGAAATTAGGAGTTTAGACTCGGTGAGATTTAGGTCTTTTTTAGCTCAAAGTTTATAGTTTTGTTTTGGTGGGTTTTGTAATTACAACTTCAACTCCGTGTCCATATGGTACATTATGGGGTAATATATTTGCATTATTAAAAGGGTTATGAAGGCAAAGTTGTTTATCAAAAGAAAAACCCAACTTTCATGTTTCCCTCGTGTGAAATTAAGAAGGTGGATGAGAATATATCTAAGATGTTTTCCTGTTCTGTTATTCTACAAAGTTTTTCTAGAACTGTAGTTTTTGTAAAATTTTGTTGTTTTTTTATTGTACGGTCTTTTTGTTTTTCTCGTCTCTTTCTACCATAAATATGCTTACCAATACTTGGGCATTTTTTCTGTAAATTCACAAGAAAATCTGTTTGCCTTCCCTAAAGACACATGCACAGAAAACCTCAGAGGCTCAGAAGCAGCCAATCTGAGCCCACCCAACTAGCAATGAACTGGAAACTGGGCAGGGTGATTTAAACATAGCTGATTCAAAAATATTAAAGTATTCCTTTCCCGACCTCAAGTGACATTTCATTCATTTCACTGAAAATTTATCTCCCATCCGAGGACTCAAATGAAACCATGTTGAAAGGTTTATGCTCTATGGAAAAGGTTGTACCTACACTGCGTGTACCTTGAGGAACTTGGCAAAATTTCCCCACCCTTCTGCACTGAGAAGGCAATCTGTGGTGGCATTATAAAACCAGGGTAATTGCTCAAAATCCATCTCCTTCCCTTACGTAAATGATGTAACAACCCACTTCCAAATGTAAGAATCAGATTTATAGTACACAGCTAAAGAAACAAGGCAAAAAGGAAAGAAGACACTTTACAACTCCACTGAACACTGTACAGCTCTACAGATGAAGCAAACCGTGAAGGAGGCACTGATGGTCTATAAAGGTCTCTGGGCTCCTGCAGGCTTATCCATCCCTTGGCTGTCCACTACCTCCCAGCTTCTGCCCAGCGGCCGGGAAGCAGTATTTCCTCAACCTGCCCCTGTCTACAGCCCTCTACCCCTCACTCTCACCCCCACGTGTGCAAGTAAGCAGCCCAGCCATGCTGGTATGGCTTTTGCTGTCCCTTCCATAATTATCCCTTTTCCCTTATCTTAGGAACACTCCCAATCAGCTTAGGTAGGAGTTTCTCGACTGTAATTAATCAAGTATTTGATTCAACTAGCATAATGATTTAAAAGCCAGGTTTTGGAATTAGACCAACTACTCTACCACTTACTGTCTGACATTAAGTACCTCACTTAACCTCTCTAAGCCTTCCTTTTTTCATCTGGAAAATGAGGATAGTATTACCTTCTTCACTGTTTTTTTTATTTTTATTTTTTTAATTAACATATGTATTATTTGTTTCATGTTTTTTTTTTAGTACAGTTTCTGCCCAATAAACACAGCCATTGTTTTTGTTGCTATCACATCAAAGAGAGAAAATCCTTCCAGAAGAATATAATTTGGGTGAAAAAACAATTTTCAGTTGGACAATGTCTTGGCAAAAAAAAAAAAAATGTTTATATTATACTGAATTGGGTATTAGCAGATGGGACCTGGTCCCATCCTCTCATTATGTAAGCTTAGACAAGCCCCTTACTCTCCCAGACAGTATAATAAACTATCATTTAGCTTTAAGCTTTCTCCGGTTGTCAATTTCTTCTCAGGTTCCAAATTCATCAATTATTGCCCGCTGTGTGGGAACGGAGATGGGTGTTTACACCGTTTTTCTTTGCCAGCTAGTGCAATGTTAAACGTTGTCAGTAGAGGGCGCCAGAAAGACAGAGCCGAAGGAAAGGATTTTTTCCTCCTGGTTAAGCTGTGCTTGCTCAGCAAGTTTCTGCAGCAACACTGCTCCTCTAGCACCCAGCTCAGGCAGCAAGCACAACTTCCCCAGTATGTGGCTCCTGCAGTGAACAATGGGCAGGAGAACCTAGTGGGCAGCAGCTTCCTCCAGCATCCCTTCACCAACACAATTTTGTACTATGATGCCTCAGGTAAGACCCTTTCTTTGAACTGACTTTCCCTAGCCCCTAGACGGTGGATTTCCTGCAAGTTCAGAGGGCCGATTCCCAGCAAGTTCCACCAGTGAGACACCACAGCAATTTCTCTATCATCCTGTAAGCCACAGCAGAGCCTTGTCCAACAGGATCTGGATCTCAGCCCTTGGGTTAGGGGGAAGATCTCCCTTGGGTGTCCAAACTCAGCCCTAGAGGTGCTATCTGGTCCTTATATGTGCTATCTCTGTATTCTTTGGAACTCTGTACTTCTTCCTCATCAAACCCTCATTACTCCAATTCCATTACAGTTGATAGTTCTTTAGATTACATTTTCCCTATCCAATATGTGTGGTTTCTGTCTTCTGGTCGGTCACTGACTGATAACACAGCTCTAAGACTTTGAGACCCAGAAATACTGATTTCAGAGGTGATGTTGTTAGGAAAGGGATCTTCTAATCTCACTGGTAAGCCTCCCAGAGTGGCATTATTTCTGAAGATAGATGTTAGTAGAGATTAACAAGGCCTTTGGAAGAAAACTACATTTGAAGAACAGATAAACCTTCACTTAGGATGCAAAAAAAAAAAAAAAAAAAAAGATAAGCCTTGTAGAGTCCAGGATCATCTAAATAATCAAGAGGGGCATTCAAAACTTTGATTTGGATTTGCATCATTAGGAGTTAGCTAAACTGTGAAGTTAAGGGCACAGTCCTCCAGAATGCCAACTTTGCCCAAGACTTCTGGGGGTTCCAAAACCACACTTGGGTTTTGTAATTCACTAGAAAGCTCACAGAACTCACTTATACTTAAAATCACATGTATTACAGGAAAAGGATACAAAGTAGAACCAGCCAAAGGAAGAGATGCATAGGCCAAAGTCTAGGAAGCCCAAATATGGAGCTTCTAGTCATCCCTCCCACCACCCCATTCCATGGAGTCAGGAACAGATAGTGTTACTTCCTCTGAGCCATGAGACAATATGCATGAGTACTGCCAACCAGGGTGGCTTACCTGTGCTTTGGTGGTCAGAATTTTTTATTGGGATTCATTACACAGGCACGATTGATTGAATCATTATTCATGTGGTTGAATTCAATCTCTAGTACCTGCTCCCTCCCTGGAGATTGAGCTAATATCACATGACCAGAAGGGCCCGCCATGAGCCACGTTGGTAGCAGGTAGCATAAATTAACAGGTGAGGTCCCAAGGGCCCATCATGAATAACAAAGATACTCCTATCACTCAGGAAATAATGAAGGTTCCAGGGCGACTGGGTGGCTCAGTTGGTTAAGCGACTGCCTTCGGCTCAGGACGTGATCCTGGAGTCCCAGGATCGAGTCCCACATTGGGCTCCCTGCTCAGCAGGGAGTCTGCTTCTCCCTCTAACCCTCCCCCCCTCATGCTCTCTCTCTATCTCATTCTCTCTCAAATAAATAAATAAAATCTTAAAAAAAAAAGGAAATAATGAAGGTTTTAGAGGTTACCCCCTCTGGAATCTAGAACAAAGGCTGAACGTCTCTTCGGGCAGGTCAAATTCCCGACTACGCATGCACCAAATACAGTGGAAAGCTGAAGTAAAAGAAAGTACAGTCATCGTTACACTAAAGCCAGATTTTATTGGAAACAAAAAATAATCGCTTACTTAAGGTCAGTCTCATTGAAAGGATAATAGATTGCGTATAAAAAGGAAGAGGCAGCAGCAAAATGTTACAGGATTTGCTATCTCACCATTTTTTTACCTATTCTTTTAGCTTCAGGACCCAGGGTTTCATACAAGGGCATGAAAAATGGATTTAGAGGTGAAATTAGTCACATTAAATCCCCATTTTCTTCTTTTTGCATAATAACATTTTTATCTGTATATAGTAGCATGCTTCCTTTCATTGTAGATTTGCCTCCCCAGGCATTCTGAAAGCCGGAAGAAATCATTCTTGGCCTCTTTCATGCCTCCCAACCTCAGGAAGGGTTAGTATATCAGAATGTCAGTGCCCCATTAAATTCTGTGGTCATGTGCTTCTTTTGTCCTCTCTTTTTTTTTTAATTTATTTTTTTTTAAAGATTTTATTTATTTATTTGACAGAGAGAGACACAGCGAGAGAGGGAACACAAGCAGGGGGAGAGGGAGAGGGAGAAGCAGGCTCCCCGCCGAGCAGGGAGCCCGATGCAGGGCTCGATCCCAGGACCCTGGGATCATGACCTGAGCCGAAGGCAGACGCTTAACGACTGAGCCACCCAGGCGCCCCTGTCCTCTCTCTTCTTGTTCTAAATGGCTTTATATGCTAAATGATTAGATCACAGTTTTACATTTGTACATACTCAATTACATCAGGCGTGGCTCCAGGGAATTTCAAAATGTTATTATATATAGTGAATGGGCAGAACACCATTCAAACTCTTTGAAATAGACATAAAATTTTATTTCCATGCTTGCCTTCTTATTACATTTGCTCCAGCTAAACTGTATGTGGTAAAAGGCAAAACAAAATAAAGGTGAGTCAGTCAAGGAAAGCAGATTGGATACCCATAAATCCATGGTAACCAACCTTGATATACAGTCAACACTGACAGTCTATCCTCCTACATTTGTGTGGTCCACTTCTTCTATTATTTTGACCTAAACCTCAAATCTTAACTCTCCTTTCTCTTTCTCAAAATTAAGCAGATGATGCCATTATTTACGTTACAGAGAAAATACAAGATTTATGTATTCGAACTCGCCTTGTGTACCAAAGTCAGCTAACAATGTTTCTCCTTGGTTAGAGAAGATGTGCAACCCCTTTGCCCATCCAAGGGCAGTACCTCCTTATATGTTTTCTTTCTTTCTTTTTTTTTAAAGATTTTTATTTATTTATTTGAGGGAGAGAGAATGAGAGATAACATGAGAGGGAAGAAGGTCAGAGGTAGAAGCAGACTCCCTGCCGAGCAGGGAGCCCAATGTGGGACTCGATCCCGGGACTCCAGGATCATGACCTGAGCCGAAGGCAGTCGCTTAACCAACTGAGCCACCCAGGCGCCCCCTCCTTATAGGTTTTCAATCTTACCATCTTCACTCTTCTCTGGAAAATTGCATCATTGATTCTCCCCCTTATTCTTTTTTTCTTATACATTGTGACATCTCTTTGGATTCTTCCATTGGTGTTTAAACATACTCAAGTCTCTTTTATTTAAAAATTGAAATCCTTTCCTCAAATGTGACATCTTGCACCAGTTAGGAGTCTATCTCTCTCTTCATCTTTAAGGCCAAATGTATATAAAGAAATGTTTCAACTCATTTCCAGCTCACTCTTCTAGCTACACCAGTCTGGAGTTTGGACTCCATCATTGCATAGAAACAGGTCTCACAAAGGGCCCTCAAAACCTGTTGTTGCTAAATCCAGTGAATATTTGTAGGTCTCTTTTAACTTAACTTCTCAGCATTATTTGACTCTGCTGACTACTCCTTTCTTCTTGGAACACTTGCTTGCTCATTATTATAGGATCTAGTACCCTCTTGATCTAGTTTTGGCTATGGCTGCTCTCTTTAACCTCTTTGCCTTCTTTTCTTAGCCATTTGACATTGACGCTACTAAAAGTTCTATCAGAGACTCAATTGTAACTTTGCACTGTCTTTCTTGGAACCATCATCTACACTCATGTCTCCATTGCTCTCAAACATAAATGACTCCCAGATCTGTTTCTCCAGCTTGGATAGCTCCTTTGCATTTCCAGTATGAATTTGCAATAGTCAACTTGAAAAATTGTTTCAAAAACTCTTTAGACATAACACATCCAAACCACACTCACGACTCCCCTTCTCTCACCAAAAGCTGTACCCTTCTTGTGATGGTCCATTTCTCATCCATGCAGTTGAACAAAACAAATATTTGGGGCTTATCCTTTCCCATACCGTTTGTATCCAATCCATCACCCAGTTGAGTCAATTTTGCCCCTTAAGACTTAATTAAATATATCTACTTTTCTGTCTCCATGAACAAATCCCAATCCAAGACAACATAATCTCTCTACCAGACATAAAATATCTCCACACATGTATCCCTGTCCATGTGTGTACTTCTTCTTGCTTCCCGCACCCTAATACATTCACCATGCTATAACCAGAATGATCTGATGATGTCACCTCTGCTTAAAACACTTTGGTAGCTGTCTCTTTTTCATAGATATACAGATAGAGATATAGTTACAGATCAAAATCCTTGAGTAGTTTACAAGGTTCTGTTTGTCCTGCCCCCTGGTCATCCCATTTCTCCCCTGCCCTTTGCTTTCTTTGCTTTAGCTACACTGACCATCTTCAATGAATTGAAATGCCTTGCTGCTTCTTGCCTTGTGTTCTGCATGAAATACTCCTACTTCTTTGCTTTACCTCGTAACTCTTTTCGTCAGATACCACTTCACTCATCCCCTCCCCAGAAAGCCTGCCTAGTATTCCTGTCTAGATCGAATCTTCTTATTATATGATCTCATGGTAGTATTTACTTTTCCTTTATTTAATGTACCACCTTCATAATGTTATATTTATTTATGAAATAATTTCATTAATCTTTTTTCTTTTTTTATTATGTTATGTTAGTCACCATACAGTACATCATTAGTTTTTGATGTAGTGTTCCATGATTCATTGTTTGCATATAACACCCAGTGCTCCATGCAGAATGTGCCCTCCTTAATACCCATCACCGGGCTAACCCATCCCCCACCCCCCTCCCCTCTAGAACCCTCAGTTTGTTTCTCGGAGTCCATAATCTGTCATGGTTCGTCTCCCCCTCCGATTTCCCCCCTTCCATTTTTCCCTTCCTTCTCCTAATGTCCTCTGTGCTATTCCTTATGTTTCACAAATAAGTGAAACCATATGATGATTGGCTTTCTCTGCTGGACTTATTTCACTTAGCATAATCTCCTGCAGTCCCATCCATGTTGATATAAAAGTTGGGTAGTCATCCTTTCTGACGGCTGAGTAATATTCCATTGTATCTATGGACCACATCTTCTTTATCCATTCGTCTGTTGAAGGGCATCTCGGCTCTTTCCACAGTTTGGCTATTGCGGACCTTGCTGCTATGAACATTGGGGTGCATATGGCCCTTCTTTTCACTATATCTGTATCTTTGGGGGTAAATACCTAGTAGTGCAATTGCTGGGTCATAGAGTAGCTCTATTTTTAATTTTTTGAGGCACCTCCATGCGGTTTTCCAAAGTGGCTGTACCAACTTGCAATCCCACCAACAGTGCAAGAGGGTTCCACTTTCTCCACAAGCTCTCCAACATTTGTTGTTTCTTGCCTTGTCAATTTTTGCCATTCTAACTGGTGTAAGGTGGTATCTCAATGTGGTTTTGATTTGATTTTCCCTGATGGCTAATGATGATGAACATTTTTTCATGTGTCTCTTAGACATTTGTATGTCTTTTTTTGAGAAGTGTCTGTTCCTGTCTTCTGCCCATTTTTTGACTTGATTATTTGTTTTTTTGGATGTTGAGTTATCTTCCCTGCAGGACCATGTACTTACAGAGGACAGGGAACATATCAATTTATTGTACCCCTAGAATCGAGCATAATGTTTGGTTGTCATTATTTAAGTACATAAATAAATGAAAGAAATTTTACTCATTTTTGAACACAAAATCACTTACAGAGAGCAAACTTTCTGCATTTCAGGATAACATTTAACCACTTATGGGAAGGAGGCATTTTGTAAATTTTGTAAATTTCCCTTATTGGTAAAAATGTGCTCCTCAAGAACTTGGAAAGCCTCAGAGCTGATCCAGAGGTCAACTGGGATTAAACAAAGGGAAGGTCATGTGGCAGGGAAACAAACCCCTGCCAGTCTCTCTGCTCCACTTGAACCAGATTAACTTCCATTTTTCCTTTATTTACATTGGACTTCCATGGACTCTTTTGTTTGAATAAGTGTCCACTCTTCTTCCCCATCAAAAAGATTTGAAAATGACTGAACTCTGGGCATCTAGGTGGCTCACTTGGTTAAGCGTCTGCCTTCAGCTCAGGTCATGATCCCAGGGTCCTGGGATGGAGCCCCACACTGGGCTCCTTGCTTGGCTGGGAGTCTGCTTCTCCCTCTCCCTCTGACTGCAGCTCCCCCTGCTTGTGCTCTCTCTCTCTCAAATAAATAAATAACATCTTTAAAAAAATGAAAAAAGAATATGACTGAACTAGTAAATTGCAATGGCCAGATAAGAAAATGGAAGCCCACATTAAGTCAGTGAAATAACCGGAAGTTACAGAGGTGGCTAATATACAATCTCTATATTAGAGGAAAAAATAAAGAATCCCCAAGAGGAGGCAGATCTTCTGGAAAAAAATATGTCCCCTAATAACAAAGAGAAACGGTTCCCTTCCCTGGCCTCCTTCCTCCTCGTTGGTAGTTTCCATTTCCTCCCGCTGCTTTTATTCCCACAGTATTTGTTACATTAGCAAGAAATGGACTTCACAGGCTGAATGTGAATGTTTCACTGTCTGGCTTTGTAAAGGAGAGCCATTCTGGTAACTAAGTTTCCCAGACAATGTTCATTCTGTCATTTGCCAGATGGAGATGGCAGATATTTTTTAATGCCAGAACTCTCCTCAAATAACTAATTGACTCACTCATTTTTGTTTCTGAAGTGAATTTGAAAATATTCAAGCATTACCTCTATATACGGATATATACATATAGATCCATCCCTGCCAAGGAACCCTTAGAAGCAGAAAATGAATTAGAGGCAAAATACATTGTTATCCCTTCTTTGCAAACACCAGAGGGCACTAAATACTGAAAAAGAAGTCAGAAATGTTACAAACCGTACATACATAGATTTTCTCACTAGAGGGAGCAAAGGAAAAGTTACAATAATACACTGTACATACTCTTGAAAAAGTCTATGCAGTGTGTGTGTGTGTGTGTGTGTGTGTGTGTGTGTATGTGTATATATATCTTAAAGTAGTATATATATATGTATATATACAGATACGGTAATAAATATTTATTTTACTCTAGAGAAACATATTACTATCAGGAGAATTATAATAAAAACCAACCAGCAAAGATAATCTCTTCCTCAGGAATCGAAGTGATGGAAAACCTGTATCTGTATCAGATACATCCTTGCTACCCTCTCCCCGTCTCTGTTTCTCTCCTTCTCTCCCCTTCCCCTCCTTCTGTACTTATGCCTCTGTTTCTATCTCCATCTCCAGCTATAGGACTATCAATATGTTTATCAATATATGTCTTTATGTCACATAAAGCAAACAGTGAGAACTATAGCTTCTCAATAGAGAAGTGAGTAAAACATAAAAACAGAATTCACAGAAGTAACATAGCAAAAAAAAATACAAGGAAAAAAGTTCATCTAGTAAAAAGCCATAAAAGATAAAACAAAAAACGATAGTGTTAAAAGCTAGTAAGCATATAATGTAATAGGCACTTTCATATACCACTGGCAAGAGTATTACATTGTTTAAAAAAAATTCCAGAAAGTAACGTGGTGATCATATGTGTAGACAGATAAATAGGGAGATCTTTTTAACCTGAAAAACTTCACTTCTTTAAAGCTTCCTTAAGAAAATAATAAGAGATAAGTAAAATATAAATATACAGAGGCATTTGCCATAGCAATATAATAGTAACAAAGTAGAAGTAAACTTAACGTCTTGTAATAAAGAAAATGTTATAATAAATTACTATTAGAGCCAGATGATATTATGCTTTCATTAAAATATAGGTCTTCAAAATTATTCAATGACATTTGATAAAATCATAACATAATGTTAAATTAAAAAACAGAAAATATAATTATTTACCCAGTATGTTTCCAACACATTTTTAAATATTTCTTTATTAATGGTGGTTAGATATATGCAGTAGGATTACAGATACTTCTAATTTTCTTCCTAAACTTTTCATACTTTCTTAATGTTCTAGACTGGGTAACATACCAATTAGAGAAAGGAATGCTCTTAACTTGTATTTTGAGAAAAACACAAAATTTCCAAAAAGATGCAAGAATAGTAAAAACAGATTTTATTAGGCTAGGTTTAAAGAGCTGAAAATAGTTAAAACATGTATTGCCAACTCTCTGTCTATCTATCCAACCATCCATCCATCCACACACACATATGGGTAGTATGTGAGAGTACTTATTTTGCAATGAACTTACCAGTATTGAATAATATAACTTGTTTTTGTTTTATATTACCTTGTTTGGTTATTGTTGAAGCTGAAAATATGTCTTATGATATTTTTGGCCATTAGTAATTCTATTACTGCAGTGAATTTTCTACTGTATAATTACAGGCCATATTCAAATTTTACCTCTATACCAAAAATTTCCATTTCAGAATTTTTTTCTTCAATCAGGAAACCAATTCAGGATTACACAATGCATTTACTTGCAATATTTCCTTAGTCCCTTTTAATCTGGAACAGTTGTTCAGGCTTTCTTTGTCCCTGGCAACCCTTGACTTTTTTTGAAGACAACAAACCAGTTATTTTGTAGGATATCTCTCAACAAATTGTGAGTATTTTTTTTTCTTATAATCCAGTTCAGGTTGTACATTTTTGTCTGGGATAACAATGAAATAATGTTTCTTTCTCAATGACTCACATCAGATGTCCCATCCTTGGTGATTAATAACTAATTTCTGGAAAGATGCTTTAAGATAATGTGCAAATCCTGTATCTCATCCAAATCTACACTATAGTTTTATCATCCTTTGGTGATCCATGCCTGAATCAATTATTACTAAGTTAATCACAAGAAGGTGATTTTTTAATACCATCATTCGTTTTACTTTTAATAGTTTTCTTCTTCTATTATAAAAAGTTGTCCTTTCTCTTCATATATATTAACAGTATAGGCATATGGATTCTTTTTTTAATCGATGAGTTATAATCCATTACTACTATTTTTAATTTTGGTTTTCCAATTGTGCCAGATTTGACCACTGAAAGCCCTTCAGGACAGCCCTTTGTCTTAGTGACATGCTCCCATCAATTTTTTTTTTTTCAGCATTTCCTTACTTTGTGGCACCACAAAATGTTCCAAACTCATCTTGTACTTTTTCCGTCTCAACCATGGAAAATTCCAATCCAGCAGTACGGGGTTCTTTGTAAACTTCTGCTCTTCCATATTTGTATCTCAGTTCTGTAAGAGTGAAAACCCTGACTCTGAACATCACCAGTGTCTTTACTCGTTCACTCAGTATTACAATACACAGAAAATAGTTTCAGATTTGCTATACTCATACTACTGTGAAAACTACCAAGTAGAGTGAAAGTTTCATTAACCATTCTTTTTGTGTTTAGAATAAAGATATAGCTCAAAAGTTTTTTGAGGTTTAAAAATATTTTTAAAAGTTATTTGGTAGTCCTTTTACCTTCTTCATTGTGGTTATGTTATTTGAAAAAAAATATTTTTTTACAAAGAAATTATATTTGGTTAAGGTTAGCTTACTTGAAAAAGTTAAATCGGGGGGGGCGGTGCCTAGGTGTTTCAGTCGTTAAGTGTCTGCCTTCAGCTCAGGTCGTGTTCTCAGGGTCCTGGGATCAAGCCTGCATCTGGCTCCCTGCTCACGGGGGAGTCTGCTTCTCCCTCTCCTGCTCCCCCTGCTTGTGCTCTCTCTCTCTCTTTCAAATAAGTAAATTAAAAAAAAAAAAATTTAAATGGAAGGTTCTTATGGGTTTATTAATGCATTTGCATTCAATGCCAATTTAGAAATATTTTCATTTATTTCATTTTTGCAATGTTTATTTTTGAGGATGAAAACCATCATATAACCTAAAGTATAAAATAAATATCAATGAGCCCATACTGATACAAGTAAATAATTGAATAAGTAAACAGGGAACAAGAGATGAATCTTGCATGTAGAAGAATTCCAAATAATTTATGGAGTTATTTTGTCCTCAAGGAGGCAGAGCATAACTTTTTATTCTCTAAGTGTGGGCTGTGCATTGTGACTTCCTTCCAAAGAGTACAATATAAAAAGGAGGTAAAAAAAAAAAACGTGACTTTACTTACACCAAAGGAATCTACCAAATACTACCTCATCCAATTAATCAAGGTGAACCTCACCAGTGATAAGTCATGTTGATTGTATTTACCCTTGATATGATGGGATGAAATTGGTACTTTACCTCTGGTCTTCCTGTCCAAAATACATTACCCCAGTCTAATCATGAGAAAAACATCAGACAAATCCCAGTTGAGCGACATTCTACAAAATATCTGACCAGTACTCTTTAAAATTGTCAAAGTCATCAGAAATAAGGAATGAATGAGAAAATATCACAGCCAAAGGAGCCTATGACCTACTAATGTAATGTGATATCTCGGTGGGATCTTGCAACAGAAATAGGACATTAAGTAAAAAGTAGGGAAACTTGAACAAATATGAATGTTAGTTAATGACAGTATATTAATGTAACAAATGTACTATACTATTGTAAGGCATTAATAATAAGTAAAACTGGTTATAGGGTACATGGAAACTCTCCCTGCTACCTTTGTAATTTTTCTGTAAGTCTAAAACTATTTTATTGTATTTAATTTTTTAAGATTTTATTTATTTATTTGACAGAGAGAGACACAACGAGAGAAGGAACACCAGCAGGGGGAGAGGGAGAAGCAGGCTCCCCGTGGAGCAGGGAGCCTGATGCGGGGCTCGATCCCAGGACCCTGCGATCGTGATCTGAGCCGAAGGCAGACGCTTAACGACTGAGCCACCCAGGCGCCCCAGTCTAAAACTATTTTAAAATAAATATTCTATTTTAAAAGTCAATACACAATATTTGGAAAATGCAAAGCGTATGGAGGGGAAAACTTAAATCATCTTTCCCATATTTCCTGCATAAATACCTTTAATATTTTTAACATATTTCTCTCTCTTTCTCTTTCTTCCCCCTTTCCTCGTTCTCTTCTTTCCTTCCTCCTAATTCATCCTTATCCCTCTAGTTCTCTCTCCATTTCTTTTTTTTTCTTTTTTAAATTTTTTTATTGTTATGTTAATCACCATATATTACATCATTTGTTTTTGCTCTCTCCATTTCTTTCAACAGTTTTAGTACACTCCTTTTTCTCTCTCTTACATGCACTGACTCTCTTTGGGTAGGTATGCATCCCAAAATCAAACAGATGTGAAATTTTAACTGACTCTTGAAAATCTCAACCAAATTGAGAATATAGCACTAGAAAGCAGACAGAAGAATTAGTGAAGAGATGTCCTTAAAGAGAGCTGTTTCTACCCTGTTAGTCCTCACTCCACATCACCCCAGACATTGGATAAACCTTTATCTGAAGCTTATTGAGACAGGGTAATATTTTATAGGACCACCCCTAAGATTTAAAATGTGTTTACACAGTTGAGAAAAACCTGAGGACCAGTAACTGGTTTATTTCTGAGAATACCAACATAGGCTATGGCAGCAAAGCCCTAGAGGGAGCTTTGCTATCTACATTGGAATAGACCTGAACTCTCAGACTTTGTTGAAGCAAGGGAGGTGAGAGAGTGTTCCATGACCCAGATGTGAAGCATGCAGGAGCAAGAGGCAGTATTGGGTTATCTTAGGTCCTCTCCAGCAAAGCTATCTAGAAGAGCAAAGGAGCCCTAGCTGCAAGAAGCTGGCTTTAGCCAATACATTCCTGGGCTCTAAGGAAATGAACTATAAGCAACCACTTGGAATTATGGAGCATCAAACCAGGTCAAGGGAACTGATGAAGAGAGGTGCTCGTTGGTGGTGACTGCTAAGGATCCAATAACATTCGAAAGCGTCTGAGATCACAAGGCCATTCAGCCTAGTCAGGAAGCCTCTGTACTTGTCATGGGCTGGGTGGCTGTCTGTGTCCCCAAAATTCATATGCTGAAGCCTTAATCCCCAATGTGACTGTATATAGAGGTAAGGTTCTTTGGGGGTAATTAGGTTCAGAGATAAGGTATTTATTTAAGGAAATAATTAAGTTAAAATAAGGCTGATAAGTGGGCCCCAATCCAATATTATTAGTATCTTTAAAAGAAGAAGAAATTTGAATACACAGAGACACATCACCAAGGGGTGACCATGTGAAGATACAGGAAAAGATGATCATGCGCAAGCCTCAGGAGAAACTGAACTGAATGGGAACTGCGGATACCTTGATCTTGGACTTCTAGCCTCCAGAACTTGGAGAAAATAAATTTCTGTTAAGTCACCCCATCAGCGGTATTTTGTTATGGCAGCCTTAGCAAATGAATGCAATATCACCCATATATCTCTAACATATCACACTTAATTTCCCTTCCTAGTCTCTGTTTCTGACCCAGGAGTCATTCCGCAAACCTAATTCATTCTCCTTCTCAGTTATTGTTCTTGGCTTCTTTCCTTAGTTGTAATTGGTATCTCTTCTATATTAGGCCTGCTTTTAGCCTCTGTGGGTACAAAATCAATCTAAATGGATGCTGGCCCTTTTCTTGAGATCTCTTTCAGAGGGCTAATGGACCACCAAATCCCATCCTTTCTCTTCTCAACCCAAATCCTGTGGTTGATTTGAACCAAAGCCTGGAAACTATACCTTATAAACTTCTCATCAACGACTATCTCACCAAGATTTGGAGACATGAACTGCTTTCCTCTAGGTGGGCACTGGAAATAGTAACAAGTGACACTAATGAAGGATAGTCAGAAGAAAGGCAGGCAGGGACAAGGGGGCCCCCTCCCTAAGAGGAAACCACCCTTAAAGGATTTTACACCATCCTGGAAGGAGCCCTCTACCCTTTCCCATGTGATAGGTAGATGACAAAAACCTGATTGGGTGACAGGCGTGTGGAGGGTTAATCAGATTAAAACAGCCCGTCAAAAAGCCCATAAAAACCCCTAGACTTAGAAACTCCGGTGGCAACCCTCCTGGTTCTCCTCCTTCCTCCGGAGCTTTGTACTATTGCTCAATAAACTGGTTTGCTGCCCACCACTCTTCCTCTGGTCTCCCTCTTCATTCTTCCAAGCAGCATGGCCAAGAACCATGGCACGGAAGAGAAAGAAATCCTATGACAACACAAAACCTGGAGTAACAAGTTCAAAGTTGTTGATGGCTCTTCAGCACAGTAGGCGGAACCACAGGAGAGAAGCTGCTTGTCTCTACAACCTCACACTTGCTCTGTACCAACAATCCTCGCCTTCCCTTCTTTTTCCTTATGCAATGGGGATGTTACCTGGAGTGGAGCAGTGGAGCTGGGTGTGATTAGGTGACGTTCCTCTCTCCAAGGGTTCTTTTTATGGAAGTTGTTATATGTGGGGCTCATGACACTTTGGCTGAAGGAACAAAGTTTATTTTCCTTTTTTTTAGAAAGAGGCGCCAAGGCAATGGAAGAGGTGGAAAGAGTCGAGGCAATGGGATGATGTTGGCCACTCACCAAAGCTCTCAGGTCACTTGAGAGCCGCTGGTCAAGAGGGAGTTAGGACTTGAGCATGGTGGACCCCTGTCGTGAGGGACCCAGTGAGAGTCTAGGAACCCTCTCGGTTGCAATGGGACTCAGTCATCAGGAAGCTGAAGAGAGGATCAGTCCCCTCTTTCCGAAAAATACTCTGCTTTGACCTCCAGGAACATGAGGAGCTTTAGCTGGACTGGATGTGTGTATTATCCCAGGCCTGCTGAGGTTCCTTCAAGCATCTGGGAGATGCTGGGATCAGACAAAGGAGAGCTGAGTGGGACCCAGCAGATGCTGCACAGCAGTTCGCTGGCTGGGGCTGAGCGGAGAGACTGAAACTTGGGCATGTTTTACAGATGCTCTTTAAAGATCCCTGGAAATGGTGAGGGGAGACACTTTGTGCAGCAAGACAGTGTGGGGGGACATTGGAAGTACTGAATAGGGGCAATTTTAAGGTGGGGATTTACTTTCTTTTTGCCCCATGTTTCCATGTAAAGGAGACCTTTAAATCTAGGATGATCGCATCCCACAGTAATCAACTTAGTTACTTCTACAAAGACCCTATTTTCAAGTAAGTTCACATTCACAGGTCCCAAGGATAAGGACCTGGACATATCTTTTGGGGGGCACTGTTCAACCCACTACACTCCCCTAGTGAAAGAAGTGTTCCTTCCATTGAAAATCACTCTATTTTCTACTCATTTCAACCAGGTGAGAAAATTTGGTCCAGCTTTATTTTCTGTGCAGTTTACATTATCAAAGCTTCCGTGTTTTTCATTTTCTAGGGATAAAATCATATTTACGTGAATTTCGTTTTTCAAAATACATTCTGTCTTTACTCACCTCCCATCCCTATGGAGCAGAAAACCCCAAATGCCTGTCAGTTACACTGTGCTCTATTAATACCTACCAAGAAAGGCAGCCTCGGGCGATTCACGATAGAGGCCATGATTGATTAAACCATTTCCCTTTATTCCTGGGCACCATCCAGACTACATTTTCCACTCTGCTTTGCAGTTTGGTAACTAAATTCTGCCCAAAGGGACGTGAGCAGAAGTGTTTCTCATCTCTTCCAGCTGGCCCATCAAACCTCGCATGAGATCACACGTTCTCTCCCCACGTTCCCTAACCCACTCCCAGTCTGGATATCTGCATTCAGGGCAAACTTGAAAGCCACATGTGAAAGACGGTGAATCTTTTATCAGTCTAGGTTTGTGAATGATTAAGTAAAACAGCTCCCAACACTGATTGGGAGCACTGGTTTGGAATTTAATGGAGTAAGAAATATACTTCTCTTCCAGTCAATATTAAGTCAGGGAGATTTTGAGGATTATCTGTCAGAAGAGTAACCCTCTCTTGATTAATACAAGCAATTCGGGTGATGAGTAATCTATTCAATTAAATCTTTCCTATTTAGGAAAGTTGAAATTCAGAAACACAGAATGGGGGGAGGGGGTGGAGGAGGAGATTCCATCAAAAATGAAAAAATAAAATGGAAATATTTTGGTGGCCCGTTATGTTCCAACAAAGTAGCCCCTGCTTCTCCCTCTTAACCCCCCTCTTCTAACATCCACACCTTACTCGCTGGGTTCCCTTCACTTTAGTCTCTTTCCTAGACTTGAACACATCACAGGGCCTTTGTGTATGCTTCTTTTTCTACCTGGATTACTCTTCCTCCACTGCTTTGTAAGGTTGGCTTCTTTTCATCATTCAGGCCTCAGCTTAAGTATCATCTTCCCAAAGAAGACTTCCTAGATGTTCCTGTATAAACTATAAGAAAAGCAACCTCCCTCATGCCCCCAACCCAATAATTCTTGATCACATTGCTCTGTTGTTATTCCTATAACCCTTTGAAATAATCGTTTTAAATTGTTTACCTGTTTATCTCTCCTCCAGACACTAGAAGTTTCATTAGAATCGGGACCTTAGGGGCGCCTGGGTGGCTCAGTTGGTTAAGCGACTGCCTTCGGCTCAGGTCATGATCCTGGAGTCCCGGGATCGAGTCCCGCATCAGGCTCCCTGCTCAGCAGGGAAGTCTGCTTCTCCCTCTGACCCTCTTCCCTCTCATGCTCTCTGTCTCTCATTCTCTCTTTCTCAAATAAATAAATAAAATCTTTAAAAAAAAAAAAAGAATCGGGACCTTATTTGTTTTGGCTGCTGTTGTGTCCCCAGAGCCCAGAATAATGCCAATCAACAGTGAAGATGCTCAGTGATGTTTGTTAAATGAATGAATGATTGAGGAGAGAAAAGAGGGAGAGAAAAAAAAGGAGAGAAAGAGATAACTGGTAGAACTCCCAAGAGGATCGCTCATTATGTACAATAAGCTCTCATTGGTTAAGTCCTGAGTTTACCTCTTCCTTGTTCTGTAAAAGGACCTGCTATGTACTATATCCTTAAAGAATAATAGCCTTCCAAATTACTTACCTATATTTTTCAATGTACCTCACATAGTAACTGGCACATTTCACAAAGAGGAGAATATTTACTTTGGATCACCAGTATCGGAAGATGCTTGAGACAAAAGTTTTCACAGTTTGAGAACAATTGGCTGTTTTTGGTTGCAGCAACAGAAGGGGACTTAGCAGAAGACTATCAGGGCTCAGAGAGTCAACACTTTTCAGGAGGGCTGGGTTTAGGAAACAGAAATCAAAGCAATTTCAAAGGGCCCAGGAATGGGAGGGACAATAACCATCTCATGGTAGGAATGGTCTAGGCAGGACACCCGGCCATCCTAGATACACTGTCGTCGCCATGACATGCCTGAGCATGACGCCTTTCTGTGAGAGTCCACCTGCCACCATGGCGAATGCGTTCAGATCTTCTTTTATTTTTGTGTCATTTGCTTAAGTTTCAGTGAATCAAATGGGAGCAGCTGATTGGCAAAGTCTCGGTCACGTGGCCATTCCTTAGCTGCTACTCCATCAGTTTCTGTGTTAGGAGAGAGTGGAGTACCTGAAATGAGAGATACAGGGAAGAAAACTGTATTTACCAAGTCACAAAGGCAAGAACCTGCATGAGGAGTAGTTGGAAGTTCTCAAAGGAGGTCGAGATGAGAAGGATGCTGTTTTGAGGGCATTAAGGGAGGCTGTGGTCCAGTTGGGAAGAGTTTTTTTTTTGCTGGGCTCAGAAATTTAGCCTGTGTCCAGGAGAAAATGTGCATATTATTTCTCTAACCAGATCATAGATTCCTTGAAGGTTTAGAAGGTAAAATATTTATCTCTCCACCCCACCACCACCCCATGCTGCCAACTACAAAAACACATAGCAGCAAGCACAGTGCTTTGTGCATCATGGGTGATCAATAAAGTCCTTTCAAGTAAAGCAGAATATAGAGGATAAAGAGCTGACATAAATTCATACTCAAAGAATATAAATAGAAAGTCAGAGAGCAGGGCAATCTTAGAAAATTAGAAAAAGGCTTGTTCATCCCCATTCTCACCTATTTCCCATTTTAGGGCCCAAAGTAGGTATAGTAAGTATAGCCCCTTATTCTCCCATTCCCTAGAAGCTCCCCAGGGTAATGGAGGAAATAGCACTTCAATATGGTGTCAGTTAAACATGATTTCCAATCCATGCTCTGCTGCTTACCACCTACGTGACCATGGGTGAGTCTTTAAACTCTCTGCTCTTGTTTCCTCATTCAAACAGGGACTCGTGGTAATGATATCACTGTTGTCGTAGTTTACCTAATAGGGAAGTCCCTTTTGTCCCCTCTGCCTTCCTCTTATTTAGGCATCAAATCCAGTCCTGACCTTCCCACAGCTCTCCAATGCCCCAGGATTCATTTCTCTCTCTCCCCTCCAGTGACCAGCCTTAGGTTCTCATCCACCTTAAAGGGAATAACTTGTGATGCAAATAAATGGAACTCTAATGGTGCACTTAGAAGCAGTTAGAGAGTTATCTTTGCCAGGACATCACCGAGGGGTGATGTCTCCATAACATTAATTGGTAATCACTTTTGCCTATAATACATCTGCTAGGTAGTAAGACTTTTCAGCTGTAATGTACAAAATTAGTAAACCATTAGGATGCAGAATAGTGCAGAGAGGGAGAGCACAATGTCTGGAGTCTACCTCCATGAAAATTCTGGCTCCACCACTTATGGGCTGTGTGACTTTGGGCGAGTTACTAAAACCCTCTGTGCCTCAGTTTCCTTATCTGAAAAAGAAGGAGGATAGCACCTGTTATAGGAGGATGTTAAAAAGAGTAAATGAGTTAATATATGTAAAGTCCTTAGAACAATGCCAAGGATACAACTGAAATCAGTTGATTAAAATGATTAAGAGGAATATCCCTAAATGTAAGGCAAATGACACATATTCTTGTACTATTAACCTTCTATTATTCAAAACAGCTCAACTTACAGTGTGAGCAGACTTGCAAACTCTGACCCAAAGGTAAACATTACAAGCTCCCACGAAATGAAGGTAAGGCACACAGAGATTTACGAAGTATGACACATACTAGTTATTCATTCATGCATTGAGAAAAAAAAAATAAGTGACCTGAGCCAGACACAGACATCTGTATAACACTCCCCTCCACCAAACACACACACCCTTTTTTCCCCCGTCTATCCTTTAGACTAGGTCCATATCTTGTTGTCTGAAGGATTATTAATTTTCATGCAAGTTGAATTTAAAACCATTATAAAAACTATAGTACTGTACAGTATAATACAGTATAGTATATTATAGTACTTATGAGCATGAGCTCTGAACCATACTTAACTTCCTTATGTCTTCTGCTTGTTTTGCAGAGAAGCAGATGGAGAAAAGGAGATGTTAGGATACTTGCACAAGAATACTGGGGAGTGGAGCTACTTTTACTGAGCTTCTGTAATGGGCTAGAGATTTTAGAGTTTTCGGCTCATATAGTCTCTACAACCCTCCAAAAAGAGAATTATGCCCATTTCACAACCGAGGAAACTGAGCTCAAACAAGAATTGGAAGCTTGTGCAAGATTATAAAGTTAGTAAGTAGCAGAATTATGATATAAAGTTCCGTTTGGGGCGCCTGGGTGGCTCAGTTGGTTAAGCGACTGCCTTCGGCTCGGGTCATGATCCTGGAGTCCTGGGATCGAGTCCCACATCGGGCTTCCTGCTGAGCAGGGAGTCTGCTTCTCCCTCTGACCCTCTTCCCTCTCGTGCTTTCTATCTCTCATTCTCTCTCTCTCTCAAATAAATAAATAAAATCTTAAAAAAAAATAAATAAATAAAGTTCCGTTTGCCCACCCAAAATGTCATGGTTTTTCTTGTTTTGCAACTTTTATCACTCTTCAGTAGTTAGATGGAACCATATGAAGTGGATATGAAATTAAGTGGCCAAATTTGGGAATTTCATATAATTCAATGTGTACTTAGAGATATACTAGGCAGAAGTCATGACAACTCCTTGCTAGTCCTCTTGCCTCCCAACTTTTCAAATTCACAACTTGACAGCGTAATCAGTAGGTATTGGCACTAATTTGAATGAAACACCATTGGGAAGGATTTGGGAGGAATATGAGATATAGTCTCTGCTCTCAGATGACTACAGTCTAGTTGGGGAGATAAGACAATCACAAAAGAAACTAGTAGAGAGCAAAACAATGAAGGAGAAATTCATCTGGCTATCCATCCATGAATATTCCCATGTCAAGCGCTGTGCTTGCCTCTGATGGATGCAGTGATGAGTAAAAGAGACAGGTTCCTCTCCTCATGGGCTAATGGAGGAAAGGATAATGAGCAAATAATTAAATAACCACAAATGTAAAATATGCATGGGGTTCCCATCATGGCTAAACACTCTACTTACCCGGCTAATATGTTTTCCTCTTCTGGCTAAACACTCTACTTACCTGGACAAGTCATGGTTCTTCAGACCCTGCTGTGGGGTCCATCTTCAAGGCCTTCTCTGACCTCAGTGGAGTGGATATATTGCCAGTTAACTTTTGAAGCAGACCTATTTTTATTTTACAGACTCCCATTTCTGTTCTTGAAGAATGACTTGTCTGGCAATTCAGATTAGAACCATCCCCTTAATGTAAAGCATATATGCAATTAAGGCGGGTGGGCTCATTTTGTCTGTGACCTTGCAACAACAAATAAGAATCTAGCTTGGGGGAACTAAATAAAGAATATGATTAAAAACTTTCTCCTGAAAACCTGAAATTACAAACCACAGCAGGATCAGTTGCAAGTATGCTCATGATTTGGGGAGAGTCAAATATATTCTTGATGCTTCTAATGCTACTGGTGGAAACCATGTAGCCACTGGGTGGGGTACTTGAAAGAGGATTTAATAAGGTAGATAAAACCCCAGTTGTAACCACTGAGGCAGTGAAACTCTTTAATCACATTTTCTTTGTACTCGTGGTTGAAATTGTAACCAAATTAAATACTTTGAAAATAGGCTATGTTTTTATAAACATATTTTATAAAAGGCCTCACTACTTTTAGCATATGTAATTGTATGCTTTGGCTAACTTAAAGCTCCTGTATTTCAGTGAAGTTTGGTTTTCTGTTTAACCCAAGTTTTAAGGACTTCTTTAGAATTTCAGTAGAGGGTATAATGTATTTTAGGGAACGCAAATTGGCCGACAGCATATTTGAATCCAAGCATTAAATCATCTTTTAATGGGAATCTACTATTTCTCAGAAGCTTTTATTTCATTGCCACAGCACAAAAGATCATCTGAATGCTACATAATGGAGCACTTTAATCAATATGTGAGTCCATTGGGTCTTAAGAGTGCCTTCTATTGCTTCCAGCAATATTTATATCGACATTTTTATGCATCGTGCACTTGATTTCAAAGTCCAGAAATCTTTGGGTTTGCTTCATAGATTACTAGAAGTATTATAGACTCAAAAAAATAAGTTCTTCCATGAAAAACAAAGGGATGAATAAGCATTTAACAATAGAAGGCTCTAGCTTCTCCAGAACTCTACCCCTTAAAATCAACTCAACAAGAATAATAACAGATGTGATAAAATGAATATGGCATGACAAGTTTTAATATTTAAACAAATGAAAACATATGAGTTATTATGTCATTGCCCCAAACAACCCTATGAGTTAGGATTATTTTCTCCATTTTACAAATAAGGGAAGGGAGGCTTAGAGAGGATAAGAGCCTTACTAGATACCACAGTTAAGAACTGAGAGAGTTAAGATTTTAATCAGTTCTATCAAACTCCCAAGCCAACACACTTATCTCTAAATAGTATTGCCTGATGGGAAGGAAGAAAATCAGCTATCAGGCTGTCCTAGGAATCTAAGAGGGAGGCTGTAAAGTGATAGCAGCAGGAAATTACCCATTTTGGCTTCCAACTAGATGAAAGCATTTTCAATAACTGATGAGTGAGACATTTTAAAAGAAGAAATGACAGAAAACTGGTAAGTTAGATATACGTCATAAACATATTGGACAAAATCAGAGCTAATTTTAGTTTCTACCTTGAAAAGTGATACAGTGATTAAGAGCATGAACTGTGGAGTCAGGCTGTTCTGGATCCAAGCTCTTGCTCTGTGTTTTAATAGCCATGCAATTCTGGGCAGTTAGTCTTCTTCTCCTTCTCCTTCTCCTTCTCAGTTAGTCTTCTCCTCCTCCGCCTCCTCCTTCTTCTTCTTACCTCAGTTTCCTAAATGCTTTTTAAAAAATAGGGATACAAAAGTGATTCTATCTTAACATGGGTTTCCCCTAAAAGCCCGAGGTAAGGCTTATGTCCAGGGAGATTATTTTGGGAAGCGAGTCTAAGGAAGTGGAGTGGGGAGGAAGGGAATGCTGGGAAGAGTCATACAGGAAAGGAAGAAAAAGCCGATCCAAAGGCAAATGGGAGATAGTCCCCCTGGTGTACCCTTGAAGAGCTGAATTAAGTGCACCTCAGAAATGCCCCACCAAAGAATGGCAATAACCCTACTGGTCAGAGCTCATCCTGTTGTGCTAACGTCCTCCTTTTTTTTTTTTTAAAGATTTTATTTATTTATTTGAGAGTGAGAGAGAGAATGAGAGACAGAGAGCACGAGAGGGAAGAGGGTCAGAGGGAGAAGCAGACCCCCTGCTGAGCAGGGAGCCCGATGCAGGACTCGATCCTGGGACTCCAGGATCATGACCTGAGCCGAAGGCAGTCGCTTAACCAACTGAGCCACCCAGGTGCCCCTCCTTATTTTTTTTTTTTTAAAGGATTTTATTTATTTGAGAGGGAGAGAGGGAGTGAGAAAGAGAAAGAGAGAGAGATCATGAGTGGGGAGAGAGGCAGAGGGAGAGGGAGAAGCAGGCTCCCCGCTGAGCAGGGAGCTCTGTGCAGCTCGATGTGGCTTTTGATCCCAGGCCAGGATCATGCCCCAAGCTAAAGGCAGATGTTTAACCAACTGAGCCACCAGGTTCCCCAGCTAACTTCTTTCCTCTTAAAGGTTTGCACCTTTGTGTTGCAGTAGCAGTATAGACACACTTAGGAACCCCACTTCATGGTGGTAGATAAATGCTAGGGCAGAAAACATGAGATACTCAGTGGAGTTCAGGCAAGATCCTTTCCAATTATACATGTGGACAAGTAATTCCCATAGTAAAAACTGGAATGGAAAGGAGAGCTCCAGTACTGGTGATAGAAAGAATATCAGTGATTGCCAGGGGCCAGGGGATGGGACAGGGGATTGACTACCAATGCATGGAATAGTTTTGGGAAATAGTCTATAGAGTGAATGTGGTGATGACATACATATCACAAAATTTATCTAATTGTACACTTAAAATTGGTGAGTTTAATTATTAATATAATCGTAATAATTATAAATTATGCCCCAGTAAAGTTGATTTTAAAAGAAAGGGTGAGGGACCCCCGGGTGGCTCAGTCGGTTAATTCCCCTCCTTGTGCTCTCTCTCTCTGACAAATAAATAAATAAAATCTTAAAAAAATAAATAAAAGAAAGGGTGAACCAAGATGTGCAGTGCACACAAGAGGTGTCTGATAATAAGTACCTACTCATATCATCATGCAAAGTTAGTGTAGTAATGCATGCAAAGCACATTATTTGGTACATATTTGAATAATAGTAGCTATTGTAATTATTATCACTAGCTTGAGATAACCCTGATAACTTTGAAATAAGTAGGAGAGCTGGGAGTTGAACTAGTTTGAAGGAAGACTGATTTGTTCAAATAAAGGTAACGTTAGAACACACAGGTGACATAAATTTTGTGAGGAACTTAGAAATTCTTTCTTTTAAAAAATATTTTATTTATTTATTTGAGAGAGAGAGAGAGAGAGAGAACGGGCACCCGAGCAGGGAAAGGAGCAGAGGGAGAGGGACAAGCAGACTCCACACAGAGCACGGAGCTGTCATGGGGCTTGATCCCACCACCCCGAAATCACGACCTGAGCTGAAATCAGGACTCAGATGCCCAACCGACTGAGCCACCCAGGCGCCCCCAGGAACTTACAAATTTTCAGTGGGAAGTAAGTGTGGAGCTGGATATTTGAGAGAAAGTCTTAAAGAAGGATAGTTAATGGGGGAAAATGGGGAAAAATAGTAAATGAGAATAAAAGGGACCTTTTGCTGAGAGATGACGAAAGAGCCAAGGAAATCATTGAGTGTGTACAAAACGAAGACGAAAACTCACATTTACTTAAGGTCTCCTATGTGCCAAGGACTTGGCATTACCATTTACATTTTCATAACCACACCTTTTGGTGGATACAACTGTTTCCATGATGTCGATGAAGGAATTTAGAAAGGTAAACCCACTAGCTCAAGGTTTTGTAGCCACTAGGTGGCTGAGGGAAGATTCAAACTTAGGACAGGTCTGCCTGATCCAGAACGATCTGACTTTAATGTGCGCTTTAGGAGTGGGAGAGTGCGAATTATGGAGACTCGGAATGGCATGGGTCTTGAGAACCATTGTGAGCACTTGTAAGGAGGCACTGGATATAGTGAATAATATAGAGCAGTAAAGGATAACCTCCAAGGGTGGCACGAAAACTTTTCAGGGGTGTAATAAGGTTCAAAGAAAGATGTGATGGTAAGGAAAATGTAGAGTTAGTGAGTACAGACTCAGCGATGGAAAACCTGATCTGTGAAAGATGGAAGAGAAATACGGTAACAGAGATATATCCACTCATGGCCCAAGATGCTGACTCTTATTTGATGAAGCCAGTGTAGACCACATGGGTTATTTTATTTTTTTTATCCCCTATTTATGTGTATGCCAAAGAAAAATAACAATACAAAATGTCTGTCATTTAAACAAGAGAATGTGATTATTTTATACAAAAGGACATGTATTAGTACGGGAAGAGAGTAGAACTAAATCACAGATGGGTCTCAGCCTGCGTCTTCTTGTTATTTGCTGCCACTGTTTGCCAAAGATCCAGCGTCTGTGTTCAAAGAGAAGCCAAGAGATTGGTGCTCCGATGGTGAGATGAAGTCCTGATTTACTGTCTGTTTCTGCGCTCATTCTAGTAGTTTCTTTAGGTAAATTTTATAGTTTCCTCGGAATTAGAAATTGTTTCTCAGAATGGCACTTGACATTTTTAAAGCCACAAGCCACTCCAGGTGTGTAATAAGGTTACTTTCCCAGCTGCCAGAAAGCATGGGGCACTGGTGGAGTCAGCCACTGGCTGGACTAAAATAGGACGTTTGACGACAAACCTTGGTCACATCGTTCATTCAAGAAATATTTATTGAGAGCCTTCTCTGTGTCAGGCACCATTCTAAGTGCCATAGGAACGACAGTGAAGAGAACCACAGCACCTCAGCCTCTATAGAGCTTATACACAAGTAAATATGCATGAGCAAATAAATTTAGAATCAGGAGGAAATACCTGCTATGAAGAAAAATAACACAGGGTAAGAATATAGTCATGGGAGGCTGTTGCCTTAGGGTGCTCAGCAAAGATCTTTCCAAGGAAGTGACATTTGCATAGAAACTGAATGATGTAAGAGAGTAAGAGAGTAAAAGAGTTCAAGCATCTGTGTGAAGATCTTTATGGGAGAAGAGCAAGTGCAAAGTGCTTGGGGAAGTAATGGGAAAGTGCTTATTGTGTTGAGGAAGAGCAATAAGATCAGCGTGGCTGGAGCGTGATGGGAGAAGTGGGAACTAGTGACAGAGATTTAGCCAGGCTGAGATCATGGAAATAGAGCATTGCAATCCTACTGACAAGAAAGGCATTCACATTTCCCCTTCTACGTAATAGAAAGCCACTGGAAGATTGCAAGCAGTGGAGTGTCATTTCTAACTTCAGTTGCTGTCCCAAGCATGCATGGGAGAGGATAACACACCTTTGTTCCTTATATTCTTCTGAGACCCTTCCCCCCAATCTCTTTAGTCTGGGAACCAATGCCATTTTCCTAGTAACAAGGCAGAGTTGACATGGCTAGGCATTTACAAGCATGTGCATGAGTGCTAAGTATTAAATCGTTTTGATGATCACAATGGTTGCAGAAGCCAACCTGTGAAGTGAGCTTTTTCTAGAAGAGGGAAGAATGCAAGATGATAGGCTGTGATGAAGGTGCTAGTAAACAGGACTAGGGCTCATTGTAAAAGTCTGGGACCTAAAAAAAAAAAAAAGAAAAACCCAAGACTCTAAGAGGTAAGTTTTGCAGCTACAAAAACGCAGCCTCCCCTCTAAAACCAGGCAGTAGTGAGGGGAGGAATCTTTACTGGAGTCAGAAAGTGAAGCAGCATTTTGTGGGGGAAAGCAATACCCAGGACTATTGTCCCTACCTACTGGCAAATCTGTAAGGTTACTTTGGCCAGTCAATAGAACTTTCTCAGGTTTGTTACATTTTTATTGTTTCCAAACTCCTTTCAGGCATGTCATCTGTTTGACTTTGACAAGAACTTTGGGAGATGGGCAGAACAGGTGAGAGCTTTAATATTCACAGATGGGGGACCTGTGGCTCAAAGAAGCAAAGTCATCACTTCAAGGTCATTGGGCTGTTCAGCTTATTAAGGAACAGAGACAAGGATAGAATGTAGGTCTTTTGACTCCTGATTCAAAGCTCCACACCTTAGAGCTTGCTATTTTATGAGGATTGTATTGATATTAAAAATACAGTTGATCCGGGCACCTGGGTGGCTCAGTCGTTAAGCCTCTGCCTTCGGCTCTGGTCGTGATCCCAGGGTCCTGGGATCGAGTCCCACATCGGGCTCCCTGCTCAGCGGGAAGCCTGCTTCTCCCTCTCCCACTCCCCCTGCTTGTGTTCCTGCTCTCGCTGTGTCTCTCTGTCAAATAAATAAATAAAATCTTTAAAAAAAAATACAGTTGATCCTTGAACCCCACAGGTTTTATCCACTTATACACGGTCATTATTGATAAAAAAAAGTAAATGCATTTTCTCTTATGATTTTATTTTTTTTATAAAGATTATTTATTTGAGAGAGCGAGAATGAGAATACATGAGAAGGGGGAGGGTTAGAGGGAGAAGCAGGCTCCTCGCTGAGCAGGGAGCCCGATGCGGGACTCGATCCCGGGACTCCAGGATCATGACCTGAGCCGAAGGCAGTCGCTTAACCGACTGAGCCACCCAGGTGCCCTTCCTTATGATTTTAATATCTTCTTTTCTCTAGCTTACTTTATTATAAGAATACGGTGTGTAATACATATAACATAAAAGATATGTGTTAATTGATTGTTTATGTCCTTGTTAAGGCTTCCGATCCACAGTAGGCTATTGGTAGTTAAGTTTTGGGGGATTCAAAAGTTATATGCAGATTTTTGACTATGTGAGGGTTGATGCCCCTAACCCCAACATTGTTCAAGGGTCAACTGAACATGGGATGAGTGAAATGTTTAGGTGTTAAAAAATAATAAATGCCTAATAGCCCAAAGGAGGAAACTTATTCTAGGAGTTAAAGTCTTGATATGTAGAGAAATCGAGAGAGCAGACTGATCCAGAACATGGACTGGAGGTGCCACATTCTTTTTTTCCAAATACCAACCGAGTGGAAAATTCATCAGATGACTTCTTAAGGCCTTTTCTGGCCTCCAGAGTCTAGCTCATGAACTTGTCCTCTTCAGAGTTAAATCTAGCTATTCAATCAGTTCGCTAGAATAAAAGATTACTCAGATGCACGTGTTGCTCCAGTGTATACATTTAACTTTCATACAGCTCAGGCTTTCACACGTTATATCCTGACACCCCTAAAGTGTTTTTCCAATAGCAAATTCATACTTTTACTTATCAGTTGGCAAACAATTATTTCAATCTGTCAGTTAACAGTTTAATTTTCAAAGTATCGCCATTTATATATATCTTTACAGCTGTGTTTCTAAATACTTTTGCATACCACCCTTAGTCTAGGAAACAAAAGGCAAATATTTTTTAAGTTTTTTATTTTATTTATTTATTTATTTAAGTTTTATTTTTTATTTTAGTGACCCCCACATCCCATGTGGGGCTCAAAGTCATGACCCTGAGATCAAGAGTCATCTGCTCTAGTCACTGAACAAGCCAGGTGCCCTTAGGTTTTCATTTTAATCATCTTGACAAGTACATTCCTTAATCCCCATCAACAAAAGGCATTTTTTTTTTTAAAGGCACTACCAGATGATTGTAGTAACATTGAAACAAAGACCAATAATCTTGAAACAAAGGTAGAACTCATTTGGAGGGCTAAAAAAGACAGTTGTTTTTTTTTTAAGACAACTTTTTGACTCCAATCCAATACTTAACTATGTATTCAATTACATTAAAAGAACATGTATTCATTATTCAGAACAAAATCCTGGAAATGTGTGGTTGATGATTCTGTTGAAAGATGAAGGATGTAGCAACGGAGGAAATGGACAGATCCTAAAATTATAAACGGATAAGCAACATAAAATATTTTAGTGATAAGGATACAGAGAAAATTTCCAAAGAGTTGTGGGTAAGATAAAGACCTTTATCAAAGAACAAAAGCAGCCTTCAAATTTTTGTTAACAAAGTTTACAAGAAGTTGATAAAATATCAGCAAATACACCATCAAAAATTCCATTTGCTTTTGTGCAAAATCATCAACATGAAATGTCTTCTCATATGTGTCACTTCAAATATGGTACAGAATAAAGAAATATAAAACAATTTTATAAAATTATAAAAAAATAACTATTGCATTTATTTTTATTTAATCTATGTAAATCAAAGATTGTAGTCATGTGTTTAATCACATATCACAGCACCTAGCAAAGTACTGGTATACGGGAAGAACAAGAAATACATCATGTTGTTCCACATGTTATTGGAATCAAACAATGATTAATAATCAAGAGGCAAAAACTAAACACTGGGACGCCTGGGTGGCTCAGTCGTTAAGCGGCTGCCTTCGGCTTAGGTCATGATCCCAGGGTCCTGGGATCCAGCTCCGCATCGGGCTCCCTGCTAAGCGGGGAGCCTGCTTCTCCCTCTCCCACTCCCCCTGCTTGTGTTCCCTCTCGCGCTGTGTCTCTCTCCGTCAAATAAATAAATAAAATCTTAAAAAAAAAAAACCAAAAAACTAAACACTCACATCATAACTAGTGATTTATTATGATCACATTTAAGACTATTGCTTAACTTACGTACGTTCATATTTCAAACACAATTCCAAAATGCATCAAGTAAGGAATTGCCTCTAGTCTCAAATCACTTGACAGAGCCGACGCCATTCCTACAAGTTTAAATAGGGAACAGAGAGCATGGTATAGAAAAGGAAAGAAAGGAAGAAAAGAAGAAAGAAAAAATGAAAGAAAGAAGAAAGAGGAAAAAAAAAGAAAAAAAAAGATTTTCATTTGCACAGTTAACCGTGACCTTCACCAAAAACATTTCTTTTCTAGGCCTGTTTCCTCACCTGTAAAAGGTAATTCTCAGTTCCAAAATGTCAATAGAAAAAAAAAAAAGAATAGCATAAAAATGAAGAAAGGTCAAGTCTTCCCTGGTTATCTCCTCCTTATTCTTAAATCACCCCATCCCTGCCCCAAACTCAGTCACTCCCTTTTCAGCACTGTCAAGGCCTTCAGCTCAGACCACTACCGCACCCTCAGTTCACCGTCCCTCATCTATTCCCCCCACAGACGATAATTCTTATCTCCCAATTATTGGGGAGCTGGCAGTTGATAGGATCTCAACCACACAGAACCAGTTCAGAGGAGCCTGTGAAGAGTGGGACCATTTACTCTGCTCGAGGCACTAAGGGACACTTTGAGGTGGAGCAGGGCTCAATGTAACAAGGATGAGTTCTGAGAGCAGCTGAATTTTAGCACATTATGCTACCACTCTACACTCCTCACAACACCCTGGGAGGTAGGTGCTGTTGTTATTTTAAAAGATGAGGCAACTGAAGCTTCTAGAGACTCGCCCAATGCCGTCCAACTTTTAAGGGGCATCGCTTGAATTCGAACTCAGGTAAAAAATGTCTGACTTGTCCCCAACTGTATTAGAGAGAGATCTCGTTTAGCGCCCAGGAAGGAGGCCCGGCCAGGAGAAAAGACCCGCGCGGCTGGCGGCAGAGGCGGAAGGGAGGGGCTGCAGGATCCTCGGAGACCCGCCCACACGCCATCCTTAAGGCGGGGGCCCCCTTAAGGAAAGGGGGCTTTTCCTCACCCGACAAAAAATAACTCCTCGACTGGGAGGAGGTGCCCTCCGAGTGCCACCCGCGGAAAGCGGAGGGCTAGGCAGATGGAAGAGGACCAGGCCGGTCGGCGGAGACCGGAGGAGGAGTGTTGGGAGAGATGGGAGGAGGCAGGCGGGGAGGACCAGCTGTCTTGGGTGTGGGCCAACCGGGTGGAAGGGGACAAGCAAGACCTGTTGATTGGTCTGAGTGGCCAGGAGGGCCGGGAGGCGGCGGGGCCCGTGGGGGTCCCTAAGGCGGCGGGCCCCGAGGAGGCGGAAGAGCCGACGCCCACGGGCTCGGGCGGCGGGAGCAGAGAGGGGCGGGCGGGCTGGGAGCCTGCCGAACCGGGGGGCGGGGCGAGGGCGGCCCCCGAGGGAGGGGCGGTGGCGGGTCGGGAGGGAGGGAGGGACGGAGAGGGGCGGGGAGAGAGGGACGGGGTGAAAGCTGAGGGGCAGTCCTGCGAGGCCGAGAGTATCCGCAAGCTAAGCGAGTTGCGGAGCCGGGGCGTCCCGGAGCCCGGAAAGCTCCGGGAAAGGTACTGGGAGGGCACCCAGGAGCGCTACCGGGAGAGGGAGGTGAAGCGCAGGGCCAAGGGCACGAAGCAGGTGGAGAATAAGTACCGGCTGGAGAAGAAACCCAACTGGCTGAAGGACCCGAGGCTGGTGGAGACCGAGGAGAAGGAGGTCCTCAGAGCGAAGACGGACGAAAACTTGGCCAACCGGGTGTCGGGGCAGCAAAGCCAGCGGCCCACGATTCGATTCAACGTCTACCCTAGACCTCATCTCCAGTCGCAGTGGTCCATCTGCCACCACTCAGTCAGTGTCATTAACGAGCTGGCGAAGATGGGCGACCCAGACGTCCTGGAAATGGTGCAGGAGGAAGGTAGGAGCCGGCGGACTCAGTGGCGCGGGGGAGGGTCGGGCTGGGTGCGCGGGGACCCCGGGGGGACGTTGGCGGCCCTGCGGCCTGGATCCCAGGGACGTTCGCTGGGTGGGTGCCCTGCGCGGGACAGGGGCTTCAAGAGGAACAGTCCCAGCCCCGGCGGGTGGCTGGGTGTCGGCGGCGCACCGTGATTTCCTCTGCTGCTCGCGCTAGCCAGGGACCTGCGTCTTGTGACCGCTGCGGTTCCGAGACCGCCCCCTTGCTCCAGTGTGCGCCGCCGAGCGGTGGAATAACGCGCGGAGGCTCGGCGAGCGCGCTGGCCGCGTGAGCGGAGGCGCTCCGGCTTCAGACTCCCACGCGGAGCCTCCGCTTAGGGTGAGTGATAGCGGTCCCCTGTGTCGGGAGCTAGCCCTTGAGTTCTTTGCCTCTCTTCATTTGCCGATTACTGCTTAAGCTTTGAGATCCACGGTAATTATGCGAGGGGCGGACCCTAGGGTCGATCAGCTGGAGATTCTTGTGCCCCTGGAAACGCTGCCGTTTTACTGGCTTTCATCGCATCTTCACTTCCGTTGAGAAATATCTGTTCATTGTTTGCTAAGGCCGTGGCACAGACCTATGTTCTGTGGATCTGTTTTCGTACACACGTATGCTTAAGAATGTACGTATTTTTCTGCGACTATCTCCAGGACTCTCAATGACACTTCCGTCAGTGACACTCTCTTTTCATGTCTTGTTTGGTATTAGATCTGAACATGGAAACAGTTTTTTTAAGTGATGAAACATCTAAATAGTCTTTAGCATTTAGTCTTCAGAGGCACCAAGAAATACAATGCATGATTGCATCCGCCTCTCCTTTCTCAACAGTTTATTGAGATGTAATTTAGATACCATAAGTCACCCATTTAAAGTGTACAATTCAGTGCTTTTTTAGTGTATTAGAGTTTTGCAATCATCACCCCAAATAGAAACCTTAGCCGTCACTCCCCATCCCCCCATTCCCTACACTTAGCTCTAGGTAGTTACTAATCTATTTACTCTCCAGATGTACCTATTATGGACACTTCCTACAACAGACTCCTACAATATGTGGTCTTTTGTAACTGTCTTCTCTCTCTTACCATAATGTTGGTGAAGTTCATCCATGTTGTCATTTGCATCCTTCCTTTTTACTGCGATATAATACTCCATTGTTATAGATATGCCACATTTTATCCGGTCATCAATTGGAGGACATTGGGGTTGTTAACATTTTTTTTCCGTCACAACAGATAATGCTTCTCAATTCGTGTACAGATTTTTGCGTGAACACACGTTTTCATTTTTCTTGGGTATATACCTAGGACTGGAATTACTTCATTATATGGTAGCTTCATATTGACCGTTTTGAGAAACTGCCAAACTGTTTTCCATTTTATATTCCAACCAACAATATGTAAAGGTTACAATGTCTCCACATTCTCACTAACATTTGTTACTATTTTTTTTTATTTATAGCCATCTACTGGTTGTGAAGTGCTATCTCTGTGGTTTTGATTTGCATTTTCCCAGCGCTTTTCCATTAAGTATCTTTCCCACTGCTTATTGGCCGTTCATATATCTTCTTTGGTGAAATACCTACTTAAGTCCTTTGCTCATTTTAAAAATTAAATTGTCTTTATTATTGCATTTTAAGAGTTCTTTATATATTCTCTGTGTATTATTTGCACATATTTTCTCCCATTCTGTGATTGTCTTTCCGTGTTCTTGATAGTGTCACGTAAAAGCAATTCCCTTTTCTTTAAATCAAAAAACAACTTAAGGTAGAAGGAAATAAAACTATTGAAAACTTTAAGTTTTGACTAATGGCTCTGCTAAATGATGCAATAAATTTATTTGTTAGTGAAAATGATTGGTTCATTGTGCAAAGTGAAATGACTTTTAGATGTATAAAATTGAAAGTCCTTTTCTGTACTTACTTAATGGTTTCCTGCTTTGCTGAGACTTACTTTCAGTTGTAATTTCAGTAATCCGAAGGTCTTAATAGATACTTTTTTTTCACTTAAAACATTCAGTAAGTCATTATTATCAAGTCTTTCTGAAGTAAAGCTATGAGAAGGTACAGAAATATATTTTTTATTGAAGGAAGAGAGGAGGGGAAAATGTGGAGTATGCAACTTTCTGTGCATTTATGAAGAAAAAATATATCAATATGACATAACAGAGATTGACCATTATTCTCTTTCAGATGTTGGAAGTATGATCTAGTGTAGCCTCAGGATAATTTTGCTTACTGGAAAGTATACTCAAATTAGTATTACTTCAGCCATGAGGTCATACTGCAGCTTAAGTCCATCTCAGGAAGACTTTTAGAACTTTTCCCGAACTAATTTGTTTTCCCTTTCCTTGGCAAAGACCTTTGTAATTTCTCTATATTCCCTTTTAATATGATTGAAACTTCGCCTCTGCTTTGGTGGGGGTAGGAGAAAAGGATATTGATGTGGAGTACCATATATTTGATGGTTGGGTCTGACGACTGCATCCAGTCCAAGTTCCTGTTTCCTGTTTTGTTCATGGATCCAGGATCCAAGCATTGGGGGAGTGGGGCATTGGTGAACAAGGCCTAAGGAGCAGAGTGGTTCTGGCCTCTCAGATGAATCTCAGTTTTCTAAATGTTTTTCGCTATGTCAGTTATTTTGCGTGTTGGTTTTACTGCCCATTACAGAGACCCGTGTTATTACTGGAGTTGTATGAAAAGTGCATTAAAATTAGTGTGTTTTTTTTAACATCAACAATCCAATGGATTTTCAGAAGCCATTCTAAATATTCTAAATATATGTTTCTTTCTAGAGCTTAACGACACAGTATTAAAAACCAAAGTGTTCGCTGAAGAAGGCTGAAAATGACTGGGTTCCACAGCATCAATTTTTAGGAGCTACTTTCATTTCTGTGTTTTAAAATGTAAACGAATGTCTTCGAGTAAATTTACTGATCCAGGGAAGCCTGGATCTTGTATATTATGTGTTTCCTAAATCACCTTTGAAGGGTTAGTAGGACAGTTAAATGATTGATTTACATGTGATGAGATTTTTTTCCTAGAGAGAGAATGCTAACATTTTACCTTTTAGACATAATAGTTAATGAGGTATTTCTAGGATTTGTTACATTTTCTTAGTTTATTTTCTTCAGAATTGAACACATAAGCAATCAATCTTCTCTAGCTAGCTATTTTCCCACTATCTAATAATTTTTAAAATGAATCATAGAGACAAAGTGTAACTATATATATATATATCTTAAGATTTATTTATATATTTTTGAGAGAGAGAGAAAGAGAGAGAGATAGAACGAGTGGGAAGGGAAAGGAGAAGGAGAGAGAATCTCAAGCAGGCTCTGCACTGAGCATGGAGCCTGATACAGGGCTCAGTCTCAGGACCCTGAGATCATTACCTGAGCGGGAACCAAGAGTTGGTTGCTTAACCAACTGCACTACCCAGGCACCCAAGTGTCATAATATTTAAATAGTTATGTAAACAAATATTGCTAGTAAAATGTCAGTGTTGCTGAAATTGAAATATTGACATTGTAAGGAAGTTGTGATTTGAAATATTCATTCTTTAGTTGATTTATGACATATTCAGCATGGCAAAAGACAGTTTTAAGGGTTTAACATTGAATGTAAAGTTGCTTGAATCTTTACAACTGCATTAAGCATTGTATTTAACCAAATCACCCTTCTTTTAGAAATGTGAATATTTGGTTACATGCATTTTGTTTTATGCTGCTGGAAGAGGTGTAAACTGAGAAGATCATTTGGTAAATGCAAGAGCTATTTTTGGGCTCAGGGTTTGTTGGAGTGTGTATTCTTAGCAATGTGCTTTCAGAGAAAACTCAAAGCTCGGTCTTTGGGCTGGCTTTACTTTTGCTTGTATTTTATGATTCTCCATAGCATTTGGTATTAAACCCTTCATATCTCTGGTTTCTAGCCCATAGAAGAGTATAATTATTTCCATTGATTTTAGAGGATGCTGAAGGAATGACAAGAGACTGACTTAGAGTTGTTGGCTTCAAATCCTGCCTCAGATGTGTTTCTGTTTTGACAGAGGCTTGGTGATTATGTGTAGTTATGACAACTTCATACTTTGTGAGTGTGACAGTTTGTCTATATCTCTGGCCTGTGCGAGCATCTAATTGTGCCTGTGTGTGTCAGAGAGAGAGCTAGTGAGCACTATGTGTGAGAGGGGGCACAGCGTGTGAGGAAATACATCTGTTTTTTTCTAATCTTTCTGCTTTTTAGAAAAGGGGACAGTTTACAAAGTGTGTTCCACCTGGCTCCCAGGGGGCTTGCCCTCTCATGGAGGGTGATGTAATTGGGCTGGGTACCTAGAGAGGGCACCCTTCCGGGTGGTACGGGAGCAGGTAGGAGACCAACACAGGGACCGATAAGGAGGTTTCAGGCCAGCACTGAAAGGAGGATGTCAGAACGGATACGGTGTGAAAAACGAGCAATAGTTAGCCAAGGAGGAAGACAGTTGTTAGTTCTAAGGAAGGGCAGCAGCAAGTTGAAAGGGAAAAGGGTAAGAGAGAATCAGTAGGGGTAGGAAATAACCTGGAGGAACTGTGTTGTCCCTTTTCCAAATTCTCAAATAAACATTGCATCCAGCTCTGATAGCAATTTGAAAACATTGTTTTCAGTGAGTTGTTTTATGTTAAATGCAGCAAAAATGCTAAGGGGAAGGAATTAGTGCTTACAGATTTTCAACTCTCTCTTCTAAAAAACAATTCTAAAATACTCTGTAGTCCTCACTTAAGGCTTGCGCTTCTTCCCTCTGTACTTGGAACAGTTCTTCTGCATAATGACTGTTTTTGTTCTCAAGAAAATAAAAGCCTCCCCTAAGTCAGAATTCAAGTACCATGCATTGAAAGACAAAGTGTGTATTCCTTGGAATCCTATTTTTTATGTACATATTAGAAGAGTTTGCTAGATTGGTTTTTTTCTCATTTGAAAATCCAATGAGAGTTGGTTGCCGTATTGTGCAGTTTTGAACTATACATCTAGACAGTATTCATGGGTAAAACCCTTTGCTGATGGACCATGTTTTATATTTTTCAAATTATCTTTACTTATATTTTGTCTTTTAGATGAGAAAGTCTGTACTCGGAAAAATTAAGTGATACAGCTATAGCCAAGTTTGTTTAGTTTCCATGCTTTGCTTGCCATAACTATTAACCTTTTAATAGCAGACCCTGCAACAAAAAAGATCTGAATACAAAAGAAATTCTTTCATCTTTATTCTGACACTCGAATTTATCTCAAAGAATTTAAGTTTTGAAAATCAATAATAGCCAGCCACACCTCCTTCCTGGTTTACTGGTTTACTGCAGCAACTCCTGATTTGTCTCTTGGCTCAGTCTCTCCCCCTTCTTTTTAACCCATTCTTCCCTGAAGGACCTGTGCTTTTCATACAATGTAAATGTAAATACGACTTAACATCTTTTTTGTAGGGGGCGCCTGGGTGGCTCAGTTGGCTAAGCATCCTGCTCTTGATCTCAGCCCAGGTCTTGATCTCAGGGTCATGAGTTGAAGCCCTGTATTGGGCTTTACCCTGGGCGTGGAGCCTACTTAAAAAAATAAAAAAATAGAGCTTTTTTTGTGGCTTACTATTTTACTTAGAAAAAAAATCCAGGTATACAAAGTCTTCCACAAACTGTCCCCCGCTCCAAGTCTCTCTGTTCAGTCCTGCCCCTCTACCATTTACTTACTGGTCTTCAGCTTGACCTTCACTTCTTTGAACACCTCAAAACCATTCCTGCCTTACAGCCTTTATGTGTTCTCACATGGCTTGAATGCCCTCAACTTTCAGATCTCAGTATATATATTCCTGCCTCAGAGAGATTTTCTGATTTTCTAATATCTAAACTACTCCCCTGACCAGCTCTGTTTATAGCATTTATCTCAAGTTTTGGTCTGCTTCCTCTACAGAACTGTAAATTTCTTAACCATGGAGAATCAACAAATGTTAGCCATTATCACATTACTTTCATTGTTATATTAACGATCCAGTATCAAGAACTGTTAAAGGTCTGAGAATTTACTATAGCTGGAGGTTAACAGAATATCCCATTACAGTTTCATGGATACTGGTAGAACACGTAAGACACATGGCTCAGAGACAAAGGACAGTTTATTACTCACAGCATTAATAGTAGCCAGAGTGGCAGCACTTTGTGCCCATTTCTTGGCCCAGTTTGCCAAAAATCAACGCAAAGAGGCCCAGAAAATACCTGCAGATGTGGTGGGTTGCAATACAGGAGAGCAGTCTCAAGTTAAGGAACTTAGGAGTCTTTTGTATTGGTCAGTAATTATGCCTTCTGTTTGCTCTGGAGGGAGACACTGTAATAGTCCCAGACTGTGAGCAAACCTGCCTTTTGCTACAGAAGGAGATGCTGTATCTTACCAAGGGTGTTCATTCACCCAAGATCCTTGAAAAGATAATCCAGAACAAATGGCAGTCAGTGTCTCACTAGCAAGATATGCAGAAATGTGAGTGACCCAAGGAGAATTGTCTCCAAGCAGTATCTGCCTCTGAGTATTCATCCCTAAGTAACATCCTTGGGTTTTGCATAGTTATCTTTATATAAGTGGAATATTAAATTTCTGCCCCCCCTTATTTTTTTGCTAAATAATATTCTTTGGAGAGTTATCCATCTTTTTGCATGTAATTGAAATTCATTCAATTTTGTTACTAGATACAGTATGTGGTATTATTATATATATTATTGGCCATAATACCACGTAATTGTATTTATCCATTTTACTATTTCTGGATATTTGAGATGATTTTGGTTTCCTAGTTATTCCCAGCAATGCTTTTATGAACATTCTTGTACGTTCCCATAATGCCTGTATTTCTTTTGAGTTTATACCTAAGATAGCACTTCTCAAACTTTTTGATCTCAGGACCTTTTTATACTTTAAACAATTATTAGGAACCTTGAAGAGCTTTTGTTTATGTGAGTTATGTCTATTGTTATTCACCAGGGATATCCACTTTTACCCCTTCCATTAAAAATAGTACTGGAAGTTCCAGCCTGACCACTTGGGCAAGAAAAAGAAATAAAAGGCTTCCACACTGGAAGAGAAGAATTAAAATTCTCTCTATTCACAGATGATATGATCTTTTATGTAGAAAACCCTAAAAAGTCCCCCCAAAACCTGTTAGAACCTGTAAATGCATTCATAAAAGTAGAATACAAAGTCACTACGCAAAAACCAGTTAAATTTTTGTACTCTAACAATGAACAATCTGAAAAGGAAATTGAGAAAACAATTCTATTTATAGAGTAAGAGACATATCTACAAAAAGGTTGCTACAGCTAATTTCAAAAAAATTACTGCCTTCTAGGATTTTTATGGTTTCAGATCTGACGTTTAGGTCTTTAATCCAGGAGTGCACTTGTTGTGATGAGCACTGGGTGATGTATGGACCTGTTGAGTTATTATATTGTACACCTGAACCTAATATAATACTGTATGTTAACTAACTGAAATTAAAATGAAAACTTAAAAAAAGAACAAGATATTTAAGAATTAACCAAAGATTGCAAGACTTATATAAATAAAACTACAAAACATTGCTGAAAAAAATTAAAAAAAATGCAAACATACCTTATGTTCATAGATTGGAAGACTTAATATTAATAAGATGTCAGTACTAACCAAAGTGATCTATAGATTCAGTGCAGTCCCTATCAAAATTCCAATGATGTTTTTTGCAGAAATAGAAAAAGCCATCCTAAAATTCATATGAACTCTCAAGGGATGCTGAATAGACAATCAGTCTTAAAACAGAAGAATAAAGCTGGAAGATTCACACTTCCTGATCTCCAAAATTACTATAGAGCTACAGTAGTAAAAACAGTGTGGCACTGGCATGAAGACAGATATAGACCAATGGAATAGAATAGAAAGCCCAGAAATAAACTCTCACATATATGGTCAAGTGATTTCTTTACAGTGGTGCTAAGACCATTCAATGGGGAAAGGGCAGTCTTTTCATCAGATGGTGCTGGGGAATTTGGGTATCCACATACAAAAGAATGAAATTGGACCCTTACCTATGACCATATATAAAAATTAACTCAAAATGGAATTAAACCTAAATGGGAGACCTAAAACTATCAACCTCTTAGAAGAAAAGAGAGCAGCAGTTTCATAGTGTTGGATTTGGTAGTGGTCTCTTGGATATGGCACCAAAAGCACATGTAAGAAAAGAAAAATAGACAAATGACCTCATGAATATTAAAAATAATGTGCATCAAAAGACACCATAAACAGACTAAAAAGGCAAACCACAGAATGGGAGAAAATGTTTCCAAATCATGTATCTGATTCAGAATATATAGAGAACTCCTGAAACTCAACAATAGAAAAATCTGATTAAAACCAGGCAAAGGATTTGGATACACATTTCTCTTAAGAAGGTATAAAAATGGCCAATAAGAACATGAAAAGATGCTCAATAGCATAATCATTAGGGAAGTGCAAATCAAAACTAAAGTGAGCTACCACTTCAAACCCCTTAAAATGGCCACTATCAAAAAACAAAAAATAACAAGATTTGATGAGGATGTGGAGTAATTCGAATCTTTATGCACTGTTGAGAATGTATAATGGTAGAATTGCTGTGGAAAACAATATGGTGGTTCCTCAGAAAATTAAAAATTGAATTGCCATATGATCCAGCAATTCCACTTTTAGGTGTATGCTCAAAATAATTGAAAGGAGGATTTCAAAGAGATATTTTTACAGCCATGTTGATAGCAGCATTATTCATAATAGCTAAAATGTGGAAACAATCCAAGTGTTCATTAACAGATGAATGGATAAATAAAATGTGGTATACACATACAGTAGAATATTGTGCAACCTTAAAAAGGAAGGGCATATGCTACAACACTGATGAACTTTGAGGACATTATGCAAGGTGAAATAAACCATTCACACAATGACAAATTCTGTATCCACTTTTACGAGGTACATAGAGTAGTCAAAACCATAGAGACAGAAAGTAGAATGGTGGTTGCCAGGGACTGGAGGAGAGGAGAATGAGGAGTTATTGTTAATGGGTATTGTGTTTCAGTTTTACAAGATGTAAGAGTTCTCGAGATAGATGGTGGTGATGGTTGCTCAATATTATGAATATAATGCCTTTGCACAGTACACTTAAAAATGGTTGGATGGTAAAATTTGCTATGTGTATTTTACACAATAAATGGAGAAAGAAGAGCAAGAAAGAAAGAAAGAAAAAAGAAATAGGAAAAGGTTTGCAAATGGTAGATTTATATTTTCTATATTTTCAGAATATATATGAATACTTCCTAAGATTACAGTTACTGTGGATGGCCATTCCATTCCCACTGTGATTTTCCCCAAAAAGTGTTTTTATATAGGAAGGTTTTGACTTGAGAAGTATTTCTCAGCATATCTCCAACATGGAATCACTAGAGAATAAGAATCTTCTACATTTAATATTTTTTTTAGCATTAGAAACTTAATTTGAAGATGTATTTCAGTGCAAATGACTCAACACGGAACTATCACAAAGATACCTGTGTATGAGGAAAGTCATTTGGCCTGTTTAGAACTGGTGGTGTCCTTTAGTGCTTTCCTTGCAGACAGTTTGGTTCAATTCTAGGGAAACACGCCAACGGAATATTAAATCTTATGCACTGAAAACTAAGAGGTAGTGATGGACATCCCTACTGGATGCTTTCCTCTATCCAGTTTTGAGGCCACAGATTAATAACTGCATTTATTAGAGTTAATTTTATTTCTTAGTGGGAGACATTATATCCTACACATCAGTGTTTGCTTTTCCTGTAAGTTATAGACAGTTTTTGGTGCTGACTTCTACTGGCAGTTGTTTTGAACAACTTAGCTCCAGAGAGGTCTTGGATGTTTCCTTTCAGTATTTTTTCTTTGAACTTCTTTGTTTGATTTCGGAATTTCTGTTTTCTCCTCATGCAGACTTTTAACCTATTCTGATCAGTTGGTCATTCTAACTTGTTTTTTCTTTTCTTATTTAATTTAGAGAGAATATCCAATATAGAAACAGAATATGTTTTCGGAATGAATGAGGTAAGTTAAATGTGTATGTATTAGTTTCCAATAAGTCAGAACAGAAAATCGGGACAAGGTTACAAATGTACTTTGTCTGAATACTACATTCTTTTTATTTTTCCTTTAATCTATTCATGTTTTTGGTAAGGAAAGCAAATTCCATGTTTCATACAGATTCAATACTTGATCTTTCTAGATGTGATAAGGGAGCAAATATAAGTTTGGATTTCTTTTGAGGCTCCCTGTGAAACAAACTCAGATATGCTGAGTCTTGCTGTGTAAGAGAAAAGTATTTGGCTTAACGCTTTCCTAGAGTGTTATGAGGTTGGGATATGTGACAGCTTTTTATGTTACACTTACTGGTATGTGAGGAGTGCTTATTGATGACTAAAATACAGTTCGAGTGACTCAACTCCAATTAAATACATATATTAAATGAAATAATAATAAAATTAAATACAAGTTGTAAAAATAAAAACTTAACTAAAGGCCTTATTTTATTTATATAAACTTGCAAAAAGATACTAAAAATTTACCTTTCTTGTATACAGAGTATAAGCATTCTAAAGATATTTTGGATAAGATAATCTTTCTGGTAGGCTCTAGTTGACACAAAAGCACTCACAGAGGTAGATTTCTTTGAGTTGGGTTAGGGGTGTCCAGCCAGATAGAAAAAAAGTTCTTTAAAAATAGATAGATTTTTAGGAATGACTGAAATTCCCACCCTGGGAAACAACCCACCAGATAGACTGGCTGGATTAGCTGGCTGACTTAAAATTTGCAGAAATTCTGGGATTCCTTTAAAACCTGTGATCAAAATGCTGAGAGAAATAGAATATGATGGCCAAGGGGACTATGAACATCATTTAGTTCAGTGATTTTTACAATGCAGTTTGTAGACCACCCAAATAACAATTATATTAAAAAATTTCTTAAAAATGCAGACTCCTGGGTCCAATCTGCTAATCGTATTCTTGAGGAATAAGGTTATAGAGTCATGATTTAAAAATAACACCCCCAAGTGATCTTTATTGCTACTGACGTTTGAAAACCACTGTCATAAAGCAGAGTCTCCACAACTTAAAGTGATGTAATATGACACAGGGAACATGTTTATTAAATAAGTAAGTGAATCAAGGTAACTATGTAAAAAATTTGTCTCTGGAGTGGACTGAAGAAACAGTTATCATACGAGATTTATTGATCCAATTTAAATGATAATAAATCTATTGTCATTTTCATGTTGTTCATATTGACATAATAGTAATATACTCTGCACAGATCTCTATATGCTTGCTCAAGTTAACTTCAATTCCAGTTCATTTCTTTGCTTTTGTATCTTTCATATATATATACATACATACACACACTGTTGACTTAAACTTCTGTAATAGAAAAACAATTTCATCAAGTCATATTTGTTCTGTTCCTTATCTCTTTGCATATTTAAAAAGCAATGGGTGTTACTTCCTTGCTTTCAACCTTGGATAGGCCTTCATTTGAAACAATTTTGCTTAGATTTTTAAGGCTTTACATTTGACTTACCTTTTTTCATATAAAGTATTTTGGAGTAAAAACAGCATCTCTCTGAAACATAGTTGAAGAATGCCTAATAAAGTTTGAAATTATTAAGTGGATATATTATTGAATTAATCCATTGAAAAGTGACTGTAGCTTTTGCTTCCAGAAAGAGGAGTAGAAGAAATGTTCCCTGTTCCTTCTGCTAAGTACTACTAAAAACCCTGGACATTATATATAAAACAAGAAGACTCTGAAAGTTAGAGAGAAGAAGAAAACTGTCTAGTGACCTCAGGACCCAAGGAACAACACTAAAGTTAGTTCCCTAGGTTTTCTGTTTGCTTTATCTAGTACAGACTGGGTGTAGGAGAGGCCAGCAAGTGCAGAAATCCTAATTGGCCCAGACAAAGCATCAAGGAAAGCCTATTTTCTTTCAGTGATGGACCAGAAAAAAGGTGACCTAGGAATACAGAAAACTTTTAATCAATGACTGTTTTTTTTTTTTTTAAGATTTTACCCATTTATTTGAGAGAGAGAGAATGAGAGATAGCACGAGAGGGAAGAGGGTCAGAGGGAGAAGCAGACTCCCTGCCGAGCAGGGAGCCCAATGTGGGACTCGATCCCGGGACTCCAGGATCATGACCTGAGCCAAAGGCAGTCGCTTAACCGACTGAGCCACCCAGGCGCCCAATCAATGACTGTTTTTGTAGCCAAACACCACAGGGAAAACAACAACAACAACAACAACATGGTCCTACCATCATCCCCTCCAAAAAGAGTTGAAATGAGGAGACTAGGCGTTAACCCCTGTCTGGTGATCATAGGATGTCCCAACTCCTCCTAGAATTTGTATCAAAGAATTCTGAGTGGGGAACCAGGACTTTCATTCCCACTGGATGCTAACATGTCTGTCTTTCACAACCCTTGCATGATGTCAGTGGAGACCATGTAAGGAGCCTAGACTTCCACTTTCAGCAGTAGTAATAAGGTGGCCAAACCTTTTCTGCTGGGTTGGTATCAGATACCTCCGCAATGGAGAGCCAGTGGTTTTACCACTATCTAGGAGAAAAACCACCTCATACCACTCCCTGACAGTGAAGGCCATGTGGGGAGCAGGAGGAGGCACCCTTGCCCTTTCTAGCCAGCTTGGGATCAGTGAAGGTCTAATGGTAAGTTTGAACTCCCCACACCAGCCATCATTAATGAGAAACACTTCCAACACCTTACCACCCCCTCATGTCCATAGAGGCTGAGTGGGTGACCTGGACTTCTACCTGCATCAGATGGTGAGGCATCATCCCACTTAACCCACCAGAGTAGTACCAGAGGAGACTTAATAAAACATAAGGTTTAAATAAAATCTAGCCTCATAACATAATACTCTAAAGTCCAGATTTCTAGAGAAAAATCACATGTAATACGAAGAACCAGAAGGGGATATCAACTTGAATGAGAAAAGACAGATATCAATGCTGAGGTGAAATGGATGTTAGAATTATTTAGATAATGATTGTAAAGCAACTATCATAATAGTGCTTCAACGAGTATTTGTGAACATTCTTTGAACAAATAAAAAAGAAAGTCTCACCAAAAAGAAAAAGTAGAAATTTTAAAGAAGAACATAATGGAAAGCTTAAAACTGAAAAATAGAATAACTGAAATAAAAAAAAAAAAAACTCAACAGCAAAGTGGAAAGGATAAAAGAATCACTGAATTTGGAGATAGAAATTTTTGTCAAATGATCTAAACCTACAGATTCAAGAAGCTGAAGGAATCACAGAAATAAATAAATCCAAAGAAATTCACACCAATTCACAAAACTAGATACAAGAAAAAGAAAATTTTGAAAGCAGTGAGAGAGAAACGTCTTAACCATAGGGGAACAGTAATTAAAATGACAGTAGATTTCTTATCAGAAACCATGGAGGCTGAAAGAACTGGTACACATGTTTTTTCAAGTGCTAGAAAGAAAGAAACAAACAAAGAAGAAAAGAAAAAAGCCAATCCAGAATTCTATAGCTAATGAGACTATCCTTAGGAATGAGCAAGACAATCTCAAGTGAAGGAAGACTGAAGAAATTTTTCACCAGTACATCTACCTTAACAGATTGACCAAAGGAAGTTCTCTAACAGAAAATAGAAAGAATTTTTGTAACATGAGGAAGGAGGAGAAAAAAACAACAGAAAGGATAAAAATAAGACTTTCTCCTCTTGAGTTTTTAAAATTGTGTTTGACAGTTGAAGTAAAAATTTTAATAATGTCTGATGTGGTTCTCAATGTATGCAGAGAAATATATAAGACAATTATAAAAATTTGGGGATGTAAAGGGAGGTGAGGATCTTATACTTTACTTGAGAGAGAAAGCATGTAAACTGTAGACTGTGATAAGTAATGTATATATAATGTGATATAAAAAGCAACCATTTAAAAAACTATATGAAGAGATACACTCAAAAATTTTTCGATAAATAAAAGTGGAATTATAAGGTAAGGTTTCAGTAACCCACAGGAAGTCATGAAAAGACAGAAACACAAAATGGAGGGAACAAATAGAAAACAAACCCTAATGTGTATCAATAATTACATGAAATGTAAGACAGAGATTTGAAAAATGATTTAAAAAACATGACAATAAAAGGATTAAAAATATACATTATGGTTGAAGATATATGCCAAAATTAATAAAAAGAAAGTAGGGGTGCTACATTAATATCCTGTAAAGTATACTTTGGAGCAAAGAAAATTACCATGGACAGAGTGGGATATTATATAGAGATAAAAAGGGTCCATTCAACAATAAGACATAGCAATGCTAAAGTTGTATGCACCAAGTAATAGCATCACAATATGTGAAGCAAAAACTAATATAATAGAAGAGAGTAATACACAACTCTAATTATAACTGGAGACTTCACCTCTTTCTCAACAACAGATGGAACAATTAAGTAGAAACCAGCAAAGATACAGATGGACTCAACATATCCAGTAGGATATAATTGACATTTGTAGACTATTCCACCTAACAATAACAGAATGCACATCCGCCTGAAGTGTTGGTGGAATATATGACAAGATAGACCATTTTGTGGGCCATAGAACAAACCTTAACAAATTTCAAATAATTCAAATTATGCAGAGTGAGTTCTCTGACCACAATAAAATCAAACTAGAAATTGGTAAGAGAGCGAGAACAGGAACAGCTTCAACAGTTGGAAACTAAACAGCATACTTCTAAACAATCTGAAGGACAAAGTTTCAAGAGAAAAACAAAACCAAAACAAAACAACACTGAACTGAATTAAAGTGAAAATGCAGCATATTAACATTTGAGGGATGTAGCCAAAGCAATGCTGAGAGAGAAATTTGTAGCACTAAATGTTTGTTAGTAAAAAGGAGAAGTCTCAAGTCAATAATAAGCTTCCATCTCAAGAAATAAGAGCAAAATAAACCCAGAGAAAACAAAACGATGGGAATAATAAAGAGCAGAAATCAGTGAATTGGAAATTGAAAAATGTTAGAGAAAATAATTGAAACAAAAAGCCAGTCCTTTGAAAAGATAATAAAATTGACAAACCTCTAGCCAGACTTACAAAAAAAGTGCGGGAGAGAGAGCGAGTGAGCAAGGGAGAGAGAAGAGATAGACATAATCAGGAATAAAACAAGGCATATCACTATAGACTCCATATCAAAATGATAATAAAGGAATACTAAGAATAATTGTACACATATAAATTTGACAACTTAGATAAAATGGATGAATTCCTCAAAGATCACAAACTATCACAGCCTATTCAATATTAAATTGATAATATGAATAGTCCCATAATTATTAAGTAATTAAAGGAGTACCTTAAAGACTTCTTCCCCCTAAGAAATCTCTAGGCCCAAATGGTTTCACTGGAGAATTCTACCAAATATTTAAAGAATAATTAACACCAATGTCTTCTGGAAAATAGAAGAGGAATGAACACTTCCCAGTTCATTTTAGGGGCTTGCATTACCCTGGTACTAAACCAAAAAAAAAAAAAAAAAAAAAGTACCAAAAAAAGAGAGAAAACTACAAACTAATATTTTTCATGATCATAGACACAAAAATCCTTAGTAAAATACTGGAAAATAGAATATGAAAAGAATATAATACTATAACCAAGTAAAGTTTATCCCAATGATGGGAGGCTCATTCATTATCCAAAAATCAGTTGATGTACTTGATTATATTAAAAGGATAAAAAATCAAAATCAGATTTTACTATTTTTTTCAGAAAAGACATGTATTTTATATATATATACCCACATATCTATCTATCTATATCTATATTTATATCTAATCTCAGAAAACTAGGAATAGGGAGGAACTTCCTTACCTGAAAAAGAACATCAATAAAACAATAACATCATATTAAGTAGTAAAAGACAATGCTTTCCCTCTATGGTCAAAAATGTGACAAGAATGTCTTCGTTTATTCCTCCTATTAAACAGTACTGAAAATTCTTTCAATAAGGTAAGAAACTAAAAGGCATATGGATAAGAAAGGAATAAATAAAACTGCCAGTTTGCAGATGACACAGTGGTCTAAATTGAAAAAAATCCAAGAAATCTACAAAACAAACAAACAAAAAACCCAACCCCTCCAAAAACCAAAACAAACAAACAAACAAAAACCCTCCTGGAACTAAGAAGTGAATTTCATACAGAAAAATCTGTTGCATTTCTATCTATGAGCAGTGAACATGTGGAAGCCCAAATTGGTATATGGGTTAATGCAATTCCTATCGAAGTCTCAACAAGACTTTTTGTAGACATAGACAAAATTGTTCTAAAATTTATATGAAAATGCAAAGGAAGTAGAAGAGATAAAACAGTTTTGAAAAAAGAGAGTGGGAGGAATCACTCTACCCAATTTAAAGCCTTGGTTTTGTTTTGTTTTTTGTTTTTTTTTAGCTGCTGTTTAATCAAGATACTGTGTTATTTGCAGAGAGAGGCATGTAGATTAATGAAGCAAAAGGGAACTGCAGAACTAGTCCCACACAAGGACACCCAAACGATTTGGGACAAATGTGTAAAAACAACTCAGTAGAGAAAGGATAGTCTTTTCAGCAAATGGTGCTGGAGCATTTGGATATATATAGGCAAAATTATGAACTTTAACTTCAACCTCACACCTTACACAAAAATCAATTCAACATTGATCACAGATTTCAATGTAAACCATAAAACTATACAACTTCTTGAAGAAAAAATAGGAGAAAACCTTTGGAAAGTAGCTCTTTGTAAAGCATTGTTAGACTTGACATAAAAGCGTGATCTGTAAAAGAAAAATTGATTAAGTTGGGCTTTTTCAAATTTAAGAACTTTTGTTCTATGAAAGATCCCTGGTAAGAGGAACAGACAAGCCACAGATCTGGAGAAAACATGGGTGCATCACATATCTGACAAAAGACTCCTATCTGTGGTATTATAAAGAAGCAGCAAAACCCAGTATTAAAAAACAACCAACCCAAATGAGTAAAATACACGATGATATATTTCCTTAAAGAGGATATAGATGGCAAATCAATACATCTGGCAAATAAAAGATGTTCAGTATGACTAGCAATTAAGGAATTGCAAACTAAGACCAAACTGAGCTATCACTATATGCCCATGAGAACCACTAAAATGGAAAATAGTGACAATCCCAAACAGCAGTGGAGATGCCGAGAAACTGGGGCTGTCATACGTTGTTGGTGGGGATGGAAAATAGGGACAGTCACACTAGGAAACTGTGGGGCAGTTTCTTAAAAAAACTAAACATACACTTACCCTATGACTCAGTAATCACACCCTTGGGCATTTATCCCACAGAAATGAAAACTTAATAATCACACAAAAACCTTGGAACAAATGTTTTGAGTAGCTTTATTTGTAGTAGCCCAGAGTACAAACAACCCGAATGTCCTGCAGTAGGTGACTGGTTAAATCAACTGTGGCATAGCCTTACCATGGACCACTACCCACAAATAAAAGGAGCAAACTGTTGATATGCACACAGCTTGGATGGGTCTTCAGGGCATTAAGTTTAAGGAAAAAAAAATCTCAAAGTCCACGTACTGTATGATTCTATTTTTATAGCTTTTGAAATGACTATATAGAAATGGAGAAAAAGGGTGCCTGGGTGGCTCAGATGGTTAAGTGTCTGCCTTCGGCTCAGGTCATGATCTCGGAGTCCTGGGATCGAGTCCCGCATTGGGCTCCCTGCTCCTTGGGAGCCTGCTTCTCCCTCTGCCTCTCTCTCTCCCTCTCTCTGTCTCTCATAAATAAATAAGTAAAATCTTAAAAAAAAAAAAAAAAGAAATGGAGAAAAAATTAGTGGTTGCTAGGGGTTATGGATGTTTGGGGGAGGAAAATAGACATAACTTTTAAAGGAACAGTGAACGTTATGTCTATTTTCCTCCCCCAAACATCAGTGTGATACAATACATTAATAAAAGAAAGAACAAGAACCATATGATCCTCTCAGTAGATGTGGAAAAAGCATTTGACAAAGTACAGCATCCTTTCTTGATCAAAACTCTTCAGAGTATAGGGATAGAGGGTATCAATATCATAAAAGCCATCTATGAAAAACCCATGGCAAATATCATTCTCAGTGGGGAAAAACTGAGAGCTTTCCCCCTAAGGTCAGGAACACGGCAGGGATGTCCACTATCACCACTGCTATTCAACATAGTATTAGAAGTCCTAGCCACAGCAGTCAGACAACAAAAAGTAATCAAAGGTATCCAGATCAGCAAAGAAGAAGTCAAACTCTCACTCTTTGCAGATGATATGATACTTTGTGTGGAAAACCCAAAAGACTCCCCCCCAAAACTGCTAGAACTCCTACAGGAATTCAGTAAAGTGGCAGGATATAAAATCAATGCACAGAAATCAGTGGCATTTCTATACACTAACAACAAGACAGAAGAAAGAGAAATTAAGGAGTCGATCCCATTTACAATTGTACCCAAAACCATAAGATACCTAGGAATAAATCTAACCAAAGAGGCAAAGAATCTGTACTCAGAAAACTCAAATACTCATGAAAGAAATTGAGGAAGACACAAAGAAATAGAAAAACATTCCATGCTCATGGATTGGAAGAACAAATACTGTGAAGATGTCAGTACTACCTAGAGCAATCTACACATTTAATGCAATCCCTATCAAAATACCATCCACTTTTTTCAAAGAAATGGAACAAATAATCCTAAAATTTGTATGGAACCAGAAAAGACCCTGAATAGCCAGAGGAATGTTGAAAAAGAAAAGCAAAGCTGGCGGCATCACAATTCCAGACTTCAAGCTCTATTACAAAGCTGTGATCATCAAGACAGTATGGTACTGGCACAAAAAGAGACACATAGATCAATGGAACAGAATAGAGAGCCCAGAAATGGACCCTCAACTCTATGGTCAACTAATCTTCAACGAAGCAGGAAGGAATGTTCAACGGAAAAAAGACAGTCTCTTCAACAAATGGTGTTGGGAAATTTGGACAGCCACATGCAGAAGCATGAAACTGGACCATTTCCTTACACCACACACAAAAATAAACTCAAAATGGTTGAAAGACCTAAATGTGAGACAAGAGTCCATCAAAATCCTAAAGGAGAACACAGGCAGCAACCTCTTCGACCTCAGCCACAGCAACTTCTTCCTAGAAACATCACCAAAGGCAAGGGAAGCAAAGGCAAAAATGAACTCTTGGGACTTCATTAAGATAAAAAGCTTTTGCACAGCCAAAGAAACAGTCCACAAAACCAAAAGACAACAGACAGAATGGGAGAAGATATTTGCAAATGACATATCAGATAAAGGGCTAGTATCCAAAATCTATGATGAACTTATTAAACTCAACACCCAAAGAACAAATGATCCAATCAAGAAAGGGGCAGAAGACATGAACAGACATTTTTCCAAAGAAGACATCCAGATGGCCAACAGACACATGAAAAAGTGCTCAACATTGCTCTGCATCAGGGAAATCCAAATCAAAACCTCAATGAGATACCACCTCACACTGGTCAGATTGGCTCAAATTAACAAGTCAGGAAATGACAGATGTTGGCAGGGATGCGGAGAAAGGGGAACCCTCCTACACTGTTGGTGGGAATGCAAGCTGGTGCAGCCACTCTGGAAAACAGTATGGAGGTTCCTCAAAAAATTGAAAATAGAGCTACCCTACGACCCAGCAATTGCACTACTGGATATTTACCCCAAAGATACAAATGTAGGGATCCGAAGGGATACATGCACCCCGATGTTTATAGCAGCAGTGTCCACAATAGCCAAACTATGGAAAGAGCCAAGAGGTCCATCAACAGATGAATGGATAAAGAAGATGTGATATATATATATAATATATACACAGTGGAATATTATGCAGCCATCAAAAGGAATGAAATCTTGCCATTTGCAATGAGATGGATGGAACTGGAGGGTATTATAATGAGCGAAATAAGTGAATCAGAGAAAGACATGTATCATATGATCTCACTGATATGAGTGAGTCTTAATCTCAGGAAACAAACTGAGGGTTGTTGGAGTAGTGGGGGGTGGGAGGGATGGGGTGGCTGGGTGATAGACATTGGGGAGGGTATGTGCTCTGGTGAGCACTGTGAATTGTGTAGAATGTTGAATCACAGACCTGTACCTCTGAAACAAATAATGCATTTTATGTTAAAAAAAAAAAAAAGAGAAGATAGTAGGAAGGGTAAAATGAAGGGGGGGGATATCAGAGGGGGAGATGAACCATGAGAGACTATGGACTCTGAGAAACAAACTGAGGGTTCTAGAGGGGAGGAGGGTGGGGGCATGGGTTAGCCTGGTGATGGGCACCTATTGAATGGAGCACTGGGTATTATATGCAAACAATGAATCATGGAACAGTACATCAAAAACTAATGATGTAATGTGTGGTGATTAACATAATAAAATTAAAAAAAAAGGAGCAGCACAAAGGAGATCCTTATAGCTAGAATTGCTCTGAGTATTGGGCTGGTTTTTAGTCAAATGTACACATGTGATACAACACAGTGCTTGCTATACATGCACATTGTACTCATGTCAGTTTCCTGGTTTTGAGGTTGTATCAGTTATGTGAGGCATTAATCATTGGGGGAAACTGGGTGGTGGGCACATGGGATTTCTCTGCTATCTTTGCAAATTCCTAGGAATGTATAATTATTTTAAAATGAAAAGAAAAAAGATAAGTGAATACAACTTATTTAACTTTTACTCAATGCCAACTTGATTTCCTTTTATTGACTCAAATGCTGTAAAAACACAAAATCTACATTGTAGTCAATTTTTTTTAAAATGACATAGTAATAAGAGAATATTCATTCACGCTTTGGATTGAGGCAAAGACAATCAGAATAATTTACTTTAGTCCATTAGCAAATTCATAGCTATGAAGAATGTTTGGGCCTTTTACAAGACAGAATACATAGAAATTCTAGGCTCACTATTTTAAAATTTTCTTATACTTTCAAATGATCTCTGTTTTCACGATTGCTTAAACTTTAAAAGGACTAAATTCTAGAGTATTACCTCTGATCTACAATTGATATAGGTCATCACTGAACATTGTTAGAATTATTTGGAGATCCAGAGAATGCATGTGAATTAAAAATTTATGGGATGATATATTAAATTTATGATATGATCCCTAGAAATTAAGCAAAAATTAATTTTAAAATGTCAACATCTATTGAAAACTTCCCATGTATTATATTTAATTTCACTGTACTGAAACTGTGGCGTGGAGAGGTTAACTTGCTCAAATTTATATGTATCAAGCCATTAGTTTTGCATAATTGAAGAAAAAGGTTATGAAGAGTCTCTAAAATGAGACTATCTAAACTAGTTTATTGTTATATCCATAAAATTCTGGTGTTGGGTTTCTGAACCCAGGCAGGCTGATTCTAGAGCTTGCTCTCTTAATCACTCTACAATATTGCTTCTTTTAAGAATCCTATATAGAAGTACTTTTTTCCCCCTGAATTTCAGTTTCCAAACAATTGCTTCTCACATTTAGAATAGTCAGGATTGCTACTTAGTTTCTATGGTGATGTCTAGATCTTCTGAATATTGCCACATTTTTGTTTTGTTTTTGTTTTGCTGCTGGGATTTGCATCATTCATTCATCTATTTATTCATTTCATTCCATTTTGTACCATTTCATTCAATTCCTTAATGGTTGGGGTCAGGAAAGAGGCAGCCTGAGACAGGAAAGTGATGGTTATGGAAGGGGGAAATGTAGAATTGAGATTGTCCTTTGGCCTGAGACTAAGGTCAGTGACAAATGAAACATTGAAATACTCAGCAAAAAGTATGAGGAAACCTATGTGAATTTTATTTTGCAAATTGAAGATACACTCACAACTTTTGATTGAAAAGTCACAGCAAGTTCATGTTTCTTACAGTGAGAGATTGTAAAGTGACGAGCCCGGTTGCTTTTGGGACATTTAATGTATGGTTTTTTTGTACCTTCTTGTAAGTAAGCAACTGGCTGTTCTCTACCATAATTGAAAAAAATTAGGTTATGAGGAGTCAACATAAAGTGAACCTATAATAGATTCATATATTATCCTTAAGGCAGAAATGTGGATGCACAATTTATTATTATAGGCTGCTATTTTGGAATTGAGTGATCAAGATATTCGTTAGCTCAGGTGAGTTAATGGAATTCATTCAAAGTCCATAGGCAGAACACACATCAGTGAAAGAGGATTTTGAGCATATATTTACTCTTAGACTCAGTCTACCATAGTTCTTCCAACTGTTTCAGTATAGCTTTAATACCATAGATGGCATTCATCTTTTCATGGAATTTATTTTGAATACTGTAATATGAAAATTAATAGGTGTTCAAAATTCTCTTCCTTGTCTTCCTTAAGAACATAGATAAATTACTGTGGTTTTTTTTTTTTTTTTGTGGCACATTTTGCAACTTAAATTTCATAGCATTGGATGTATTTCCAAGGTGCCCTTTGATTTCTTTTTTTTTAAATGTTGATAGTACTTTTTATCTCCTATTTTCAAAACTGGTCAGCCCAACATCACCTGGGTATAATGATGCTGTTTGTGATTTTCCAGGAACCAGGTAAGTGAATTCCCAGTCTAGACATGAGTTTCAGGTCATTTTTGCTGACTGCTGCCTCTCCATAGCACCCTCCGGTACCTATCACTGGAGACCCCGGAGAAGTGACAGGGTGTCGTCTCGGGAGCATGTGCTGTGGTGTGCAATCTGTCGGGGAACATGAGGATTTAAAATCCACCAAACACCAGGCATCGCTCTTGCTTTAATTACAAGTGTTCTGTGTGTATTTATATCCATGTATGCCTTCTTTTCTTGGGTTGTAAGTACAGATCCTTAAGAATTCTGGTTTCCTAAGGTATTCACTTTATTTAATAATTTAATAAATTGATAAATTAAATAACTTAATTATTTAATAAATATTTATTTAATAATTCCAAACAAATGTTGAAAAGTCTAAAATAGCCAATTAATTCTGCCTTTCCTTGTGGTCCTGTTCAGGACACAGCATCGTTCAAAGAGTGGCGCTTTTTGTTGTTTTCTCTATAATATAGTAGTTTCTTAACCATTTCTCGCATCTCAGATTTTTTTTTTATGATTTGATAAAGCTGCCTGCAAAAGTCCCATTCTCTCCCAAGCTCTTTCTCTCTCTCTTTCTACACACACACAGACACACACACAAGCATTAACACACATGCGCATGGATGCACATACATACACACAGTTTTGCATTCAATTTCAAGTGTTTTGTAAGTCCTCTGAATTGCAGGTTTAGTATTTCTGTATTGAGAACCTAGAATTTGTGTTGTTGAAAGTGACATGCTCCCCACTTGCATTATTATTAACAGCATTCTGTCTTCCCCATGTTACTGTTAGCAGTCCCTGAGCAGCAGAGAGACCAGCTTTCTCATCAGTGAAGAACCAGCGGTAAGCAGCCATCAGCACTATACTTTCCTGCACGGACACAAATGGGGTATTATTTTGAGTCAGAGAGGGTGATGCTCTCTTTCCCAGGTCAGTTGTTTTTCACATCCTCATATGTGATAGTCGAGAATTTATTACTTTGGAAAAAAATCAGTTTCTTATGGGGAAAAAAGTAACAACAAACATATTAATGAGAAGTACACGGAAAGCATAACTATTTGCTTGCATTTTAATTTCTCAGTTTTACAAATGAGAAAAAAATGAAGGGTCTGAAAGGTTTAATGACTTCATCAAAATTATCCAGACGTTGAAGAGGCAGATCCTGGAGTAGAACTCAAGTTTCTGAATTGTGGTTTAGTATTCTTTCTTCATCTCTTCAATCCTTTTACCTGTTAAGTACATGCCTGAGAATGATCATGAAGTACAGTTTATTTAAAAATCAAATTTGAATATCAATTAAGAGGTTAGTAAAGGGATTTAAAATTTTTCACTTATTGCTTAGTAAAAAAAATGGTGCTAGAAATAGAGTTATATTCTTATACTGACAATTTTAATGGGTGAGGTTTTGCTTTTTGTTCACATACTGATCTATAATGTTCCAGAATGAAGGATGTGGGGTTCATCAAATTATAATAATTGAAACTTTGTTGGTTCTTTTTTTTTGATCATGTAAAACATTTATATGATTCCAAAGTTGAAAGCCATAGATCCAGTAAAGTTTAATGGAGCCTAAAGCTTATGCTAGTTTGGTGTCACTCTTTAAGAAGAATCATGGAACAATAATTTACTTTAAAAAAATTTACAAAATATTTAACCATGAGAACATATTGTTAGAGTGTCCTTCTAAATCCTTGGAGGGGCTGATGCAAGCAAGAAGCCCTGAAGCTTTGCCTTTATTAGCTTGGAGGTAAATCTATCTGAGGATGAAACTATGAAATGAAACATTTTCCAAGAAAATTTTCTTCCTTATTTTCCCTCTTAATCCTCTGTAGTAATCATTTTTACTTGGTTTATCCTTTTATCCTGTTAACGTATCCCTTAATAGTACATAAAATTTCTTACACCCCAAACTCGAGTATGGGTGTGTGTGTGTGTGTGTGTACATACATATGTATATTTATATTCCTCCTGCCTCTTTCACTAAAGGCAGCATACTATATATACTGTTCTGTTCCTTGGTTTTTACTTAACATAACCCAAGTTCATGCAATATTGTATATAGATTTCATTCCTATTCATTTGTATGTTGCATAATATTACATTGTGGAGGTTTAGCCTGGTGTATTCATTCAGTTCCTTTATTGATGCACATTTGAGTTGTTTTTAATCTTTTGTTATTACTGATATTGTTATAATAAATACCCTTGGGAGTCAGTCTTAATAATATTTTGGCCAGTGTTAAATAAGATTTCTGTATAAAAGAATAAACATATATGTAATTTAACCACATATTGCCAAATTCCCCTCTGTTTTGCATTTCTAACAAGTGTACGAGAATGCCTGTATGCCCACAGCCTCATAGCATGTTGTCAGGAGTTTAGATTTTTGCCTATCTGAGGTGAGATAGCTAGTGGCTGTTGGGAACTCCATCAGTTAGCTGTATCTTAGTGTAGTTTAAATTTGCCTTTCTCTCAATATGAGTGGGACATTCATCTTTTCCTATGTTGATGGTCATTTTAATTTATTTTTCTGGATAATTCTGTTCATTTATTTTGTCTATTTTCCTGTCAAACTGTTAGGTATTTCTTTTTTCTCTTGATTTTTTTTTTTTTTTGGAGCTGTTTACCTATTTATTGTTATCCCCCTGCCTGTGATGAGTTTTAAGTAATTTCCCCATTATGTCATATGCTCATAATTAAAATTCTAGATTCCAAATGATTTGAAAATGATTTATCATATTTCATTTTTTATGATGACAGTGTCTTTGGTTAAACAGCAAGCTGTGAAATTAAACAATAAGCTTCTTTTTCAAATAAACTTTTTATTTGAGTATAGGTTTAGATTTACAGAGTCATTATAGATACAGAACATAATATTTCTTACACCCCATTTCCATTTTCCCTTGTTATTAGCATCTTGCATTAGTAGGGTAAAATTAATGAACTAATATTGATACATTATTATTAACTGAAGTCCATACTTTATTCAGATTTCCTTAGTTTTTCCCTAATGTCCTTTTTATATTTCAGGATCCCATCTAGGATACTACATTGCATTTATTTATTTTTAAGTTTTTATTTTAATTCTAGTAGTGTTAACATACAGTGTTATATTAGTTTCAGGTGTATAGTATAGTGATTCAGCACTTCCATACATCACCCCCGGTGCTCATCACGACAAGCACACTCCTTAATCCCCAGCAGCTATTTCACCCATCCCTCCACCTCCTCCCCTCAGTGACCATCTGTTTGGTCTCTGTAGTTAAGAATCTGATTCTTGGTTTGTTTTTCTTTTTTCCCCTTTGCTTGTTTGTTTTGTTTCTTAAATTCCAAGTATGAGTGAGATCATATATATTTGTCTTTCTCTGACTGACTTACTCTGCTTAGCATTATACTGTGTAGCTCCATCCAGGTCATTGCCAAATGGCACAATTTCATTCTTTTTTTATGGCTGAATAATATTCCAATGTGTATATGTGCTACATCATCTTATCCATTCATCAATTGATGGGCACTTAAGCTGCTTCTGTTATCTTGGCTATTGTAAATAATGCTGCTATAAAAATAGGGTGCCATGTATCCCTTTGAATTAGTGTTTTTCTGTTCTTTGGGGAAATACTTAGTAGTGTGATTACTGGATGGTAGGGTAGTTCTATTTTTAACTTCTTGAGGAACCTCCATACTATTTTCTGCAGCGGCTGCACCAGTTTGCATTCCCACCAACAGGGCATGAGGGTTCTTTTTTCTCCACATCCTCCCCAACACCTGCTGTTTCTTGTGTTGTTGATTTTAGCCATTCTGACAGGTGTGAGATGATATCTCGTTGTAGTTTTGATTTGCATTTCCCTGATGGTAAGTGATGATGAACATCTTTTCATGTGTCTGTTGGCCATCTGGATGTCTTCTTTGGAGAAATGACTGTTCATGTTTTCTGCCCATTTTTAATTAAATATCTGTTTTTTGAGTTGTTTCAGTTTTTTTTTTTTTTTTTAAAGATTTTATTTGTTTGACAGAGAGAGACACAACGAGAGAGGGAACACAAGCAGGGGGAGTGGGAGAGGGAAAAGCAGGCTTCCTGTGGAGCAGGGAGCCTGATGCAGGGCTTGATCCCAGAACCCTGGGATCATGACCTGAGCCGAAGGCAGTTGCTTAACCACCTGAGCCACCCAGGCGCCCCTTCAGTTATTTATATATTTTGGATACTAACCCTTTATCAGATATGTCATTTGCAAATATCTTCTCCTATTCTATAGGTTGCTTTTTATTTTTGTTGATTGTTTCCTTCACTGTGCAGAAGTGTTTTATTTTGATGTAGTCCTAATAGTTTACTTTTGCTTTTGTTTCCTTTGCCCTGGGAGACTTATCTAGAGAAAATTTGTTACAGCAATGTCAAAGGGGTTACTTCCTGTGTTCTCTTCTAGGATTTCTCATATTTAGGTCTTTAATCCATTTTGAATTTATTTTTATTACACTGCATTTAGTAGGATGTCTCCTCTTGGCTGTGACAGTTTCTTATACTTTTTGTGTTTTTGATGACCTTCACAGTGTTGAGAAGTACTGATTAGGTATTTTGTAGGCTGTCCTTCAATTAGGATTTTTCTGATGTTTTTCTCATGATTAGACTGGGGTAAATATGTTTTGGGGAGGAAAACAAAGAAGTTAAGGGATATTTTCATCACATTATATCAAGGGTATGTCCTGTCAATATGACTTAACCATTCTTAATGTTATCTTTGATTGTCTGGCTTGAAATAGTGTTTGTCAGTTTGCTCTGCTATTAAGTTATTCTTTTTCTTCTCCCTTTCTATACTATATACTTCAGAAGAAAGTCAATCTATGAAGCCTACACTTAAGGACTGGGGGTTGTGCTTCAGTGAATGAATTATTTAGAATTCTTCTGTATGGGAAGTTTATCTCTCATTCATTCAGTCATTCATTTATATCAGGATTGACTCATGGATATTTATTTTCTATTTTGTGTTATAAATCCAATACTGTTGTATTTATTTCGTTGCTCAAATTGTTGTAGCTGTGGCTATTGGGAACTTTCTTGATTGACCTATATCCTTTTGACATTGCCTATTAATTTTGTTTTGCTTTGTTTCTAGCATTTACTTTGTGGCACTGCAAAGTGCTCTATGCTCATTTTATACTTTCCCTACTATCAGTCCTGGAATCAACCATTTCTCCAGGGAAATTTTCTTTTAATGTCCCAAAAATATCACAAAAGAAGAATCTGCATCATTCAGGGTCCTATTAGCCATACTCAGAGTAGGATAATTTGGGGAGGTGTTAATGAAAACTTTTTACAAATAGGGGGGGCTAGAGAATCCTGCTATATATAGATCTAGTATCCATGCATCTATTATCATTGATAGCACTGAAGGGAATAGAAAGAGAGCATCATGTACTGAAGACATTCTTGAAAGGCTCATTGACCTTCAATGGAGAGATACAGCCTTCCTGAAGCTAACGTTGGGAAGGAAGACACTCATTCTCTTCCTTCTCTCTAATCACAGAAGCCAGAAGTCTAGGGAGTTCTTTGATATCTATACCAGTCATCATCACAAGAAGAAGCAGGGTAGAGAGGGATAGAAAGGGGATCTGCTGGGATGAACCAAAGATATCCAGCAGAATATCATTGCACATATTTTCTTTTTGGGGAATAAAAAGAAACCCTTTGGTTCCTATCATTTTTATTATGATAGAACTTCAATATTAATGATTCTATAAATACAGAAGAATTAACATAATTTAACATTTCGTTTGAAATAGTCAACAGTGGATTTGATTGAGTAGCTAGCTAAGTGGCTACCTAAATTGCTAGAAGATACTAAAAGGACACTAAAGCCATTAAATGAAATTCAGGAAAATAGAGAAAACTGTACCTAAGAAAACTTGTCTCGGAGTGAGTACCATTTGTGTTTGGGGATATAATTTGAAAAGTACTAAAGAGGGAGGAATGGGAATTGGAAAGTCATAGTAGAGGCATGCTTTAGGAACAACAAACAGGACAGATTCTGAAGGGATGTGGGTCTTTAACCTCAGGGATGGTATTCCAGATTTAACAACTTATATGGCACAGAAGCTACCTTTAAATAAGTAGGCCAGAACCAATCAGTATAAGTGTAGCATAGTATTTATAATTGATATATGTATAAATTTAGATATAACTACAGAGCCCAGGTATTTTAATTCACTGTCCTGGTGATTTCATGTAGTTTCATGGCTTTAAATGCCACCAATATACTGTCAACTTTCAAATTTAAGTTTCCAGTATAGACATCTCTCCTGAACTTAAGATTGAAATATCCAATAGCTTTCCCATCATATGCACTTGAATATCAAAAGACATCTCAAGATTACTATGTCTAAAATGTAATTTTTTTCTTCCTCCATAAGAAAGCTCCCTGTTGAAGAGTTTCATATCACAGCTACACATAGTCCAAACTTCTAGTTGTTCAGGCCAAAAACTTTAAAAAATTCTCATCTTTATTATTTATACATTACATACAATGAGATGCACTATTTTAAGTGTATGGTTTGATGAGTTTTAATAAGCCACAAAAATCAAAATACAGATTTCTGTTACCTCAAAAGTGTCCTTTTGCTGTTTCACCTCTGCTCTAGGCAACCAATGATTTGGTTTCTTGTTTCTAAAGTTGTATGTGAATAGAATCAGACTCTATATACTATTTTGTGTCTGGCTTCTTTTGTTCAGCATAATGTTGCTGACGTGCATCCAGAACTTCAAATGATACTGATAAATTGTATCTTGTTGAATATATCTGTAGCTTTTTATTCAATTTATTTTGTTTTATTGATAAATAGTATTTAATTTAAGGCTATGCCAAAATTTGTTTATCCACCTGTTTTTTTTTTTTTTTTTAGATTTTATTTATTTGAGAGAGAGAGAGCATGAGAGAGAACATGAGTGGGGGTGGGACAGAAGGAGAAGCAGACTCCCTGCTTAGTAGGGAGCCCAACTTGGGGCTTGATCCCAGGACCCTGGGATCATGACCTGAGCCAAAGGCAGGGACTTAACCAACCTAGCCACCCAGCTGCACCCCCCATTCACCTGTTGATGGATATTCTTATTGTTTTCAATTTGGGGACCATTATAAATGAAGCTGTTATGAACATTCATGTACGACATACATAATTTGTATAGACATATATTTTAATTAATCTTGGTTAATTTCTTAGGAGTAAAACTTCTGGGTCTTATGAAAGAATATGTGTAAATTTACATGGAATTGCTGAACTATTTGTAAAAGTGGTTCTGCCATTTTTCTTTCCTACCAGTAACGTATGAGAGTTCTAGTTGTTCTATACCCTCAGCCGCACTTGATATTGTTAGCTTAGTGGAAGATAGTGGTATCATATGATTTCAATTCTCATTTCCCTGATAAATAATGATGTTACACATCTTTTCATGGGCTTATTGGCCATTCATATATCTTCTCTGTGAACTATCCTTTCAAATCTTTTGTGTATTTTTAAAAATCAAGTTAACTTCCTGTTGACTTGGAAGAGTTGTTTATGTACTCAGTATGCAAGACCTTTGTGAGCTGTTTTCTTTTTTTTTTTAAAGATTTATTTATTTGAGAGAGACAGAGAATGAGAGGTAGAAAGCACGAGAGGGAAGAGGGTCAGAGGGAGAAGCAGACTCCCTGCTGAGCAGGAAGCTCGATGTGGGACTCGATCCCGGGACTCCAGGATCATGACCTGAGCTGAAGGCAATCGCTTAACCAACTGAGCCACCCAGGACGCCCGACAGCTGTTTTCATTGCAAATATTTTCCCCCAGTCTGTGACTTTACTTAAAATATTTTAACAAAATTTTGAAGGATTTGGAGTTTAATTTCTCATCTTTTTCTTTTATGATCCATGATTTCTGTGTTCTATCTAAGAAATATTTGTTTGTACTAAAATAAGAGAGATTTTCTGATTTTCCTATTTTATAGTTTTACTTTTGGCCTGTGATCTATTTGGAGGTAACTTTTGTAGGTGACTTGTGGTGAGGATTGAAGTTTATTTTTAATATAAATACAGCACTATCTGTTCATATGACTATCCTTTTCTCATAAATTACACTGGGACTTCAGTGGAAAATCAGTAGGCTGTGTATACGTGAGTTTACATCTAAACTCTCTATTCTGTCCCATCATCTGTCTATTCTTATGCCAGTATTATACTGTCTTGTTTACTTCCACTTTAGAGTAAGTATTAACATCAGGCAGAGTGTTATTCCTACTTTGTTCTTCCTTATCAAAATTGTTTGGCTATTTTAGATTCTTTGCATTTCCATATACATTTTAGAATCACCTTGATAATTTCTAAAAAAAAATTAAATCTTACTGGTATTTTGATTGGTATGGCATAGAGTTTTAGATAAATATTTTTAAAGATTTTATTTATTTATTTGACAGAGAGAGAGACAGCGAGAGAAGGAACACAAGCAGGGGGAGTGGGAGAGGGAGAAGCAGGCTCCCCACTGAGCAGGGAGCCCAATGCGGGGCCCGATCCCAGGACCCTGGGATCATGACCTGAGCCTAAGGCAGATACTTAATGACTGAGCCACCCAGGGGCCCCAAGTTTTAGATAAATTTGAGAAGAATCTGTATCTTAATAATACTGATCTTTCAATACATGAACATGGAATATATCTCTTTATTTTGATCTTCTTTAATCCATCTCAGCAACATTTTCATTTTCAGTATATGTCTTGCACATCTATTGTTAAATTTGTTCATAGATGCTTTATATTTTTGATAATCTTATAAATTTTTTTCAATTTTCAACTAGACCTTTATATGTACAAATGCAAAGTTTAAAGCATATGGGATATCCTAAAGCACCATACTCTGCCACATGAATAGTACGGGCACCAAGGCAGTAGAATGGCAGAAGACCCAGAGCTTTCACTATGTGCAGGTCATTCACAAAGGAAGTCAGATGGGCCTTGAGAAAAGTGAGGTTTCCACGTATGAAATGGAAACATACAGAAGGCTCTCTGCTACATTTTTTTAACCTCTTAATTTTAGGCTTATTCAACATGTGAGCATCATTTTATGTGGTCTCAGTGAACAAAAAATAATGGTAGTAGTATTAGAAAATATTTCCTCTAAGGTTTTTTTTTCTGTATTAGTTGTTACAGTATTTAATATAACATATTCAGACACCTCACTAGACTGATATTCATTGTTATAAAATTCTTAGCCAGTCTGTTCCTTGTTTAGAGTGCCAAACACAGCATATTTGATACTTGATACTTGAAATAGTTAATTTTTTTTAACATAGCTCCCCTGCATGACAAAATATATTTCAGGCTTAATCATGAAATGAGTAATAATGTTGGCCAAAAAATAAATACATCAGTGAACATTTTATATTACTGCATTTCATTTCATATATATATATATACATTTTATATTATTGCATTTCATATATTATTGCATTCCATTTCATATATATATATATATATATATATAGTCTTGCTAGTTAAAAAATAAAAATTAAAAGTAAATATGTTATTACAAAAAATAATGACTATCTTAACATTGTATTAGTTGAATTTTTGGAAAAAAGGGAGAAACTGTATTGCTGCATATTGGTCTGTTTCAGCAATGAATTGCAGTTCTTTTTTGGGAGCCTTATGCAAATGTGTCATTGGTGTATTTAAAATTGAGCTTTGCATATTTATAGTTAATAGTGTATAGCCAAATTTGTCAAATATACTCGTGGTTTATAAAAATAATACATTTTATTAATTTTAACTTCAAAAATTTCTCCTATGAAGCAACGGATATACAAATAGTTAGGAAAAGTCTTAAGCATAAGGAAGGGTATTAGAGATTCATAAAATCCTATTTCACAGTAAATTCCTAAGAAATCATAATACTATGCATGTCTTCAATTTTATTATTTTATTTATTTATTTATTTGATAGAGCGAGAGAGCACAAGCAGGGGGAGCAGCAGAAGGAGAGGGAGAAGCGGGCTTCCCACAGAGTAGGGAGCCCGATGTGGGGCTCGATTCCAGAACCCTGGGATCATGATCTGAGCCGAAGGCAGACATTTAACCGACTGAGCCACCCAGGCACCCCACATGTCTTCAGTTTTAGAGATCTGTTCTTTCTGCTTTCAGATGTCTTCACAGTGGAAAAAAAATTCCACTAGAAGGATCTTCACCAGAAAATTCATCCTAAATTCTGTTTGGAAAAAACTTCCAAAGTTTTTCTTCTGCGAAAAAACACCAAAACCAAAACAAAGAAAATGAATAAATGAGAGTAAACATTGACATTATTTGTCCCATTACTATAGAATGAGTGTTGGGACACCTGGGTGGCTCAGTCAGTTAAACATCTGACTCTTGATTTCGTCTGGGGTCATAGTCTGAGGGACATGGGATTGAGCCCTGCGTTGGGCTCCATGTTCAGTGGGGACTCTGCTTGGGATTCCCTCTCTCCCTCTCCCTCTGCCCCTCCCCTGCTTGTGCTCTCTTTCTCTCACAAATAAATAAATAAATGAATAAAATCTTAAAAAAAAAAAGGGGGAGTGTCTACTTCTTGGTGAAACTGATTGAGGAATTCAGACATTGAAATTTTGATTTTTCTTGCCATGTAAGACCAGAATCTTTGTCCTTTTCCTAACATTCTTCTCATAAATTGGATTCTCTTTTTATGTGCAAACATCCATTTCCTTAAATTTTTTGCTACATGGTTAATTGTTCCTCTGTGATTTTTATGTGTTGGTCTTCGAGGAACAGTCTTAAAGCTTGGTGTTTCACTGTACATTCTTAAGGTCCATTGCAAGTATTTGCAAATATTTCTGTGTCTGATTAATCCATCTAATACTTCAAACTAGAAAAATAGAAAGGAAATTCCACATGGCTGTTATTGTATATTTTGAAGCTACAGTTTAAGCACAGGAATATGTAGACCACAGAGGCTGGGTATATGAAATGCACTCAAAGCAATCTTCAAGGAAGTTACACATATACTGTCAAAGCAAAGTCTGTTGCTGAATCCACAAGCATCGGCATATCCAGACACGGATCTGAGGATTCTCCAAATTAACTTCCATTTACTAAATTGAAGCTTACATATACAATATTAAAAACTCATCAGAAACTTAGCAATTGTTTAGGATTTAGATATATTTTTCAAGAAGGAATATTTTACCAATTTTGTAAGAATTTGCTAGTAGTTGACTTTTTGTTGTTTTTATTATTTTTTTGGGTGAACACCAAGGGTTTGCAAGCCTTTTGTGTACCTAGCTGGTTATATGTCTTTATTACTGATAACTTGCTGATAATTAATAAGAATCTACCTGATAACATTAAATATACAAAGTACCCAGTGTTTGGCATAAATTAAGATTGGTAGGTACTGTTTAATTACTGTGGTTTTTGTTTAAATTTAGAACTCATGTAGGGTCCACTCAGTAAGTGGGTTTTATAGTTTGTAGATTGAGTATCTACATCCTTATCATCAAGGGTTAATGTAGATTTAAATGTGAAATCGAAGTCTCAAAAGCAACTGGACTTTTTCTTGCTTAGAAATTCAGAGTGTTGAATGGCTTGTTGTATTACAACTCCATGAATTATATTGATTTTCATTCGCTTACAGTATACGTTCCAGAATTGTCTATGATTTTGGACTTTCATGCCCTGCCTCATCTGTTGCCAATGATCTAGTAGCTGAGACAGCAATCTCTCAAGAGCTTCCTGCTATACCATACTGAGTAGTGCCTGTATTGGTCAGTAGCTGGCCTATTGAAGACATTCATAAATTGCCAAGGAATGGTGTGAGAAAAAGGAAATACATAGAGGAAGAGGCATGCAGATGAGTGATCAAAATTATATATAATGAGAGAAAGATACTATTAACAACTATGTAGCACCAATAATACAGGTTATCAACTCTATTCCTAGACAAAGGACTCTAAAGTGTCTTCTTACGAATAAATTAGAGTAAATTTAATGAATTGAAATTACATAGAGAAAACTTTTTATGAAAAGCTTGTAAATATGAAAATTTATTTTATTATGGTAATATTATGGAAAAGGCAAGAAAAATGTGTATGTTAAATATAATGATTTACTATATTAAAAAATTCAGTGCTTAGAGAAAGCCAGAAATAAGTACATCAAATAGTTACTAAGGTAACAAGGAAATAGCAGTGATTTTAAAAATACCTTTTCATTAGTTTCAGTGTTACCCATTTTTTAATAAAAAAGCAAATATAATTTAGCACATGATGGAAATATATAATAAAGTTATTAATTCTATAATTTTTATCTCTAGATTGTAATTTTATCTTTTTGTAATCAAGTCCTTTGGTGGTGATCTTGTAATATATTTAAAATCAAGTTTAAAAAATATTAACTGTTGAGTCAGTATGCTTTCAGACCAAATGCTGGTATTGATCCCATTGGTTTTTATATTGTGAAGATATCATATGTATTGGAAAGCTGCAGACTAACTTGATATTTGATGTATTTTTTGCAGAAGGCTTTTCAGGAATCATCTAGGTAACTTTTTAAACCCTGCACTCTTAGCAGCTCTTAAATGTATGATACTTAGTTAATTCATGACCATAGGGCCAACTTAAGATTTTATTTATTTATTTGAGAGAGAGAGAGAGAGAGCACACACAAGCAGGGGAACAGGGCAGAGGGAGAGGGAGAAGCAGACTCCCCACTGAGAAGGAAGCCTGACGTGGGACTCGATCCTAGGACTCTGAGACCAGGGCTTGAGCTGAAGGCAGATGCTTAACCGACTGAGCCACCTAGGCACCCCCTGGGCCAACTTATTCTATAGGCACAGTGGGTACTGTGCCTACTAGGCCCACGACACTTTTTGGAGTCCATGGAAATGTTTTAATTTTAATTTCTTCTAAAATCAGAATTAAAGAAACAAAAAAACCCATAAATATAATTGTGTATATGAATATATATATATACACACACATATATGTATATTCATTTATTTCTTTTTATTTTTAAAATTTTTCTAAAGAGTTTACTTATTTATTGGTCAGAGAGTGAGAGCAAGCTCAAGCAGGGGGAGCAGAAGAGGGAGAGGGAGAAACAGGCTCCCCACTGAACAGGGAGCCCAATGCAGGGCTGGATCCCAGGACTCCAGGGTCGTACCTGAGCCGAAGACAGATGCTTAACCAATTGAGCCACCCAGGCTCAATTTAAAAAAAAAAAAATTTTTTTTTAATGGTGGAAGGATCCCACAAAAAGCAAATAGGCCAGACAGAGCCCATGAAAGTTATAATGTGTTCCTGCATGACGTCTTAGTGCACGACTTTTTCCTTTCCCTTAATAATTCTATAACGAATTTAGGAAAAACATCTGAGAATAACAGTAACCTGTGGATCTCATGAAAGATCCTAAGAAAATCAAAGTGCTAAGATGAAAAATGTCAGCCCAGCAGAAAAATGCATTTTAAAATATGCCTTATGCAGGATGCCTGGGTGGCTCAGTTGGTTAAGCATCTGCCTTCAGCTCAGGTCATGATCCCAGGGTCCTGGGATCGAGTTCCACATTGGGCTCCTTGCTCAGCTGGGAGCCTGCTTCTCCCTCTGCCTGCCGCTCCCCCTGCTTGTGCACCCTCTCTCTCTTTCTCTGACAAATAAATAAATCTTTAAAAAATTAAAAAATAAAAGGATTTAAAAATAATAATAAAATAAAATATGCTTTATGCAGTGACCAGCGTCCATCTTGTGTCTCTTGTGTTCTTAATCAACAGCAGTATTAACTTGACTATACATAGTTGGTCCTTTGTTTATAGAGCAGCGAGTTTTCACTCCAGTACTCACCTCTGCTTAGATCTCTAGCTTATTTTAAGAAAACAACAGTTTCAGCAAAACCTTTTCCATGACAAGGAGTAAAACTTTTTATTGACAGTTTTATTAGAGTATTTATATTCCATTATATTATAAAATACAGCACTTGCCTTTGTGTGCCATTGTTTGATTTTCTTTCAAATATTATTGATTTTCCCAGATGTTTTAGGTAATTGCCTTGGTGTTTTAAAAATAGCGGTCATAGTGACTAAAGATTGAAGACAACTCAGCATTTAAATAACCAAATGTCTTTCCCTTTCTTTACCCCAGTATTTTGGGAGGCTATGAAATATTTTAAGCTATTAGGTGAACTTTCCATACCATACAGTATAATTGTAGTGCTTTTACTTTCTTTGCCTGATACATATGGGCATACTTAATATTTTACTTTATTTTCCATTATTCTCATGTTTTTCTTCATTTTTTTTCTCTCTCCTTTCTTCCTTAATTCAGTTCCACAAATACATATTATTTAAAGTTACTGTATAAAGAACTTAGGGAAATTTACTTTGAAGTCTCATTTTTCCCCCTTCCATTTATTCTTTATTGTTTTCTTCCTATATTTGTTCTTCTTTCCCTCTTACCAGCTTCTCCCACCCTCCAACTTTTTAAAATTTTTTTATTTAAATTCAGTTAGCCCAACATATAGTACATCATTAGTTTCAGATGTAGTGTTCAATAATTTATCAGTTGCATACAATACCCAGTGCTCATCACATCGTGTGCCCTCCTTAATCCCACCTGCCAGCTTTAAATGCCACACACACACACACACACACACACACACACACACACACACACGTACCTGAGTGATCATACTGAAGGTTTGTGTATTTGCGTGCCTGTGTTTTGGGAATCTTTAATGTCAGGCAGGATTTGCTAACTTTCTGTTGATTGTTTCACAGTCTGCAAAGCGATTCAATTTGTTCCTGAGAAGACGTCTTATGGTAAAACAAGTGCTGAATGATGCTGCTTATGCTTTGGATGGCTGCAGTAATAGCCCCAGTCACTTTTATTCCAATGTATACCTGTGATTTGGAGGGAGTTTGTCACTGATTCCCAGTCCCCAGGCAACTGAGATTTTAGAATGGTGATTCTTAATTGTTTCTGGATCTGATTAGAACTGTGGACCCTCTTTCTAAAAAATATATATGTGTGTCTATTCATATACATATAATTTATGTATATATTATATATAATTATATTTGGTGTGCATACATATTTATATGTATTATATGTACTAATATACTGTAATATTTATATTTGGTATATATAGTATATATATTTCTATTTGGTATCTACATATGTATACACACACACATATATATATTACATACATATACACACACATACACACAATTTGCCTACAGTTTTAGAAGTTTATGAGCTACCAGGGATCCTGGACAATGAACCTTAGAACAATTACCTCATTCAAAGAAAAGCCACCCAGATGTTTGCCTCATTATAAATTGGCATTTCTAAGAACAAATCAAATATAAATACAGACACATATACACATTGCAAGATATTATCTTATTGTCATGTCTTGAGCAAAACAGAAGACTGATGTTTTTTAATAGCCTTCAGTTATATGTAACAAAATTATCAGGCTTTTCTCCCCTAGTTTGCTTCAACCAGTTTTTTGTTAACAGTACTAAGACATGTGCCTCATGGTGATCGACAAGGTTACCAGTGATTTCTCCATATTTTTAAACATTTTACTGTTAATATTAGAGCATGACATCATGGTGGAAGTTTGGGTTTTCCTAGGTAGCACTTGGCTTTCAGAAGGGAGGTATATATACCTATTTTGACTGAACACTCAGAAAAATTAGAGTCACTATTCATCTAGTTACTTTGTTTATTCCCTAATAGTCAAATACTCTGAGTGTGATTTTTGTTGATTTCTATGTGTACGTCCTCTGTTGTTAGAACTTCTCTGTGGACCTAGATTTAGCTTGCCAAACAATAAAAACTTTTGTAAATATATATTGTTTTAAAAATAATCTCTACCATGCAAATTTCGGCTGTCACAAACTAAGAACAAAAGAATTATTGGTTTCTTTTTTCACCTAATTTTTTGCTTTGATTATATTTAGTCCAATTAGTCCTTCCCCGCCCCCCCCCCCCCCCCCGCTCCAGTTTGGCTTCCATGAGTTTTGGTGGATTTCATAAAATATTTTAATGTTATGATGATTTACAAGAGCTCAAATGATTTTTTTGTTTTGATTGCTTTTCCTTTCTGTAGTGATTTATATAAATCAAGAGGTAACATGATAACAGTAAGTTTTCTCAGCTTCTTTTACTTACTTTTAGGAAAATGGAGATGATTATGCATCTTTTGTTAGGGTGCAGAGAACTCAGACATAACATTTGAATTACTATATTTTGATACTGACTGTCTAGACTCCCTGGGTGTATCTTGTTTTTTTATTTTCCCACTCATTTCCTCCTGTACAATGGGAGCTAGTTCTTCCCAAGACACATCAGCTCTGCCTTCATTTAGATAAAATACAGTTACTTTGTTCAAAGACCAGGTCAGACATGAAATTTTTGTCTTATACCTGACTGATCTATATCCATTCCTTTTTAGGGGAGGTCTCCCTGGCCTGCCTTGGGTGAAAAACAGCATAGAATACCATAACAAAAACTCATAAACTAACATAAATACCAGTTATGAAAAGTAAAAAAACACCCAGTTCTCCATTCACAGGTTAGCTGAAGCAATTGGAAAATTGCCTATGTTAAGTTATAACTGCATCACAGGGTGAGAGAGATCACTGACATCTACTGCATTATCTGTTTGCCATCATTCTAAGTATTATATGTGGGCTATTCCAAATATTACATATTATATATTATAAATAAACTTTGGGGAAGACCAAATCAGTCAAACATGAGATCTCTTCTTTTGAAGCTCTCTAGTGTTTTTGTGGTTTTGAAAGGGAAGGAATTGTTGAGCCATAGAACAAGGGAACATTGAATTTGTCAGTTTGACTATTATACTGAGAGAATTGATAACACAGATTCTAAACAAAGGATGGATTCTGGTTGACTTAGGGACTGGTGTTGAAAGGAGATCTGCATGAGCGTTTACTTGTAGTAAAACCAGCTGGCAAGCTACCTGCTTTCTCATTTTTAACTGCACCTTGATTTTATTTTAACCCTTCCAAAGTTGAATTAGAAAGTGGTGATTTTATGAAAACAGTATAAGCATGAGTCATCAATTAATTTTCTTATGAGATGCATTAATTGGTCTATAATTACACCCCCAAAGTAATGTGTGAACATGAATTATCTGTTGGACTAATTGGTATGTTCTTTAATGAAGATAACAAGTCTCCCTCTGAATATGCATTTTGGGATCAATGTATACATATATTCATTTTACATTTTGGTATAATTGCATCATTTTTGTTGTGTATGCATGTAGTTAATGCTTAGCTTCATCTTGGGTCTTTCTTGTATATATATCTCCTTTATGGAATTTCACTTTCTAAAACAAACATAATCTGTTGATAAAAACTCTGGTGATTTGTCTTCACCTGCCATTTCAGGACTGAGAAAAAAAATTAGACCAAATTTTAGCTAATTCTTTTCATGTTTTTGCCACTTGAAAATAAAACTGTGAAAGCTGTGTCATTCATGTCTTCTGCAGTTTAAAAAAGATGAACAAAGCAAAGATTCTATCTTCTTCCGAGATGGGATTAGGCAAATTGATTTTGTGCTCTCCTATGTTGATGACATAAAGAAAGAAGCGGAATTAAAGGCGGTAAGTACTTGGGTGAGAGAAATGGAATCATTAAAAGAAGCAATTTCTATAATTCAGCAGGGTTGTTCCCATGGAATTGTAAAAGTCAGAGGCCTCTCAAATGTTACTGAAAGCTGAGAGTAGGGGAGAAGATCTAAGAATGGATTGGATGTGTAAAGTCAGTTTGTGTTTTTGGACTATTTTGAACCCTACCTTCTTTATCTTTTTCCAAATGACTGGTATATTTTTTATGTAGCTCCACAACATTAAATGTGACCTCCAAAATTTGAGGGGTATGTCTGAATATATTTATTTTTTGTAGGCAGTTTTCATTTTGAAAATGTATGGCTAAACCATGCTGTCTGAAATAGCCTTCACATAATGCTCTATTCCTTATCCTGTTTTCTTTTCATTATAACACATCTCTTTCTGACTTATATGTATTCATTGTTTAACTTGTTTGCTGTGTCCAACACCATAAATTAGATTCATGAGACCAAGGACTTTGTCTTTTTCACTGCGGTGTACCCAGATGCCTAAAACAGCGGTGGCAGTATCGTGGCTGTTCAATAAATATTGGATATTTGAAATAGTGAATTAATAAATGAATCCATACATGTAAGCATGTATATACATTTACTAACATACTTACATGGGAAATAAATATCATATAAAATAAAAATAAAGAACAATAGATATTATCCTGTAAGACCCTATTCCTTTCTTCCACCCTTTTCTCCTGGAAGCTCAACCATCAGGCCCCTGAAATCCACCCACAGTTATCATTTTCCTTTTCTCTGGGCTCTTCATTGAGGTTCATTGCCTTCTCTGAGTCCTCTCAGGTGGTGGTTGATTTTCACGCATAGGACCTTTTTCTGGTAAATGGCTGCCCTCCCCCCATCTAATTGTTGATTACAGTCTGTTCTTCCTCATCCCTAAAATTCCCCAAGCTTTAGCTCCAATCAGATTAATCATTGCCCTGCTTTGTTGCTGTCATTAATCTTTCTCTGGGTCTTCTGTTTTATTTCTCAACAGTTTGAGCTCCTGGTTCACTCTCATTCTTTCCACCAATATTCTCAAGTTATTGATTATTGCAATGAGTACACAATAACTATTTTTTTAATATTGTTTTATTATGTTATGTTAATCACCAACAGTGTAGGAGGGAACACAGATGAGTATTTTATCGTCCTACCCCCTTTCTTCCTTGAACTCCCCTTTCCATTTATCTTAGTCTCTGGATCAGCCATTCACTTACCTAGAACTTGTCATTACTGATAACTACAAGTCTTTATCATCTCATTGCAGGCATCTAACTATCTGACCTCCTCAAATATTTTGGACCAATACTCTTCCTTCTAGCAGGACCAGATAAGATACAAATACCTTAACCCCCTTTTCACTGCTGGTTCTTTTCCACTGCTTTCCTATGCTGATCCAGCTTAACTCTAATGGTCAACAAATGTAATCACTCTGTTACCTATGCCTTCAGACCCCTGCCCCTCCCTCACTTGTGCTTCCTTGGTAAAACAGCACCTGCAGTTAAACTCACCTTTCCACTGACGGTGTACCGGAACCCGGCAGAAAGAAGGACATGCAGTTCACTTACAGATTTTACCTCATGTTTGTGCCCGTGGACCTCAGCAGAGTGAAGTTAATCATGCCTCAGCAGTCATGCTTCACCTCCTTATTCAGTCCATTTTTCCACTCTCCAAGAACAAAAACCTTCACTTGATCTCAGTTTCCCTGCCAGCTACTCTTCTTTTCTCAAATTCTTTTCTGTCCCATTTTCTCTTAAACCCATTCCCATCAGGCCATCACCTCAACCATTCTGCTCATTTTTGTATAAATAAATCCAGTGATCAAGTCTCAACCCACATCTTACTTGACCTATTAGCAGCATGTTTCTCATTTCCTTCTCGTATGTATGTTCTTCACTTGAATTCCAGAACTCCATATCCTCTTGGTTTTTCTCTTATTTCATTTGTTGTTCCTTCTCAATCTCTTCTTCTCCCTGATCCTTTATTATTGTAGTGCCTCAGGGTCCAATCCATAATCCTCTTCTTTTCCCAGCCTGTATGCAGTTCTTTGATGAAACATTCTGTCTCACAGTTATAAAACCACATCTGTGCTAATTCCAAAGTTCACCTTCCAGTCCATTCTTCTCTTCCACATGACTATTTTGTGTCTCTGCTTGGAAGTCTTATAGACATCTCAGACTTGCCATGTCCAGAATGAGCTCCTGAACATCCCCTGCCCCTCCTAAAATCCTGATGTATCTACAGGTCTTCCCCATCTCCAGTCACTGATCCTACATTTCAATAGTTGCAAAGGATGTAATTTACAATGTATTGCTAATGGTCCAGTTAAACCACTTTTTAGCATGTATCCATAGAACTTCAGTATCATGGGAATTTGATACCCACCATTATTCATTTAAAAAAATGAGTTTATGAAGAAATCCTTCTTCCACACTTGAAATTTTACATCATTTATTTTTCTCCTTCATCTAAAATTTCCATCCCATTTTCCCCACTTAAATTTTTCCCGAAGTAAATATTTTACCTTTGGGAGTCTCTTGTTTGTTCAATTGTAAGTGTGCTGCAACAAATATATGTATACACATTGAAATGTTTTTATTTCCCTTAACCAGAACAGTCTAAGCCTTAAACTTTTTCTTCTGTTTTGAGTTTTTTAAACAATTGTACAAGTATATAATTGATAAAGCATCATGATTGTGTTACAAAATTTGACAGTTACCAAACATAAAAAAATAAACTCATCATCAGTTCGTCAGTTAATGAGATGGACAGAGGGACTTTAAATATATTTTCTTTATTAATAGACAAACAAGGATTATTTCCAGAATGAGTTGGTTCAACTTCAGCTATATTCCTCTCTTGTTTTTATATGCTAGTATAAATTCATCTTGTTCAGATAAATAAGTAGGTTGGAATAGAAAGATTATCATTTAAGCAGTTTTAATCTTTTTTGTACTCCTGAATTCTGTCTCCAAATCATAGTGATGTATCATAAAAAGAGTGTTTAATGGTCCATTGGCTAACAGTCCTTTTAGTTCTTCACTTTTGTTGACCTCAGAGAATTGGCAGCCATGTAACTTGCAAAAGCATTTGTTACTGGAATGAAAAGAGCCGTTTGCTTTCTCAGTTCTGATAACAATATTTTGAATGCCCCTCCTCCTTTTCGTTGTCCACCTCCCACCTTTTTCTTTGGTCTTCTGGAAGTTTGCTGTCTGCCTCAATCTGATAATATAAAAGAAGGGCAATTAGGAAGGGGTAGTGGAGAGGAAACTTTGCACCACTATCATAGACCTTTTCTCATCTGTAGCAAACTTTGCAAGTGGAGAAAAAGAGCACATTAAACTATCTTTTACTCTTTGTAAAGTTGAAGATATATCAAGGTAGACCTATCAATGTAAAGGTAAGCATTCTGTATTATCATCATAAAGCCAGTTACTATAAAATTCTCCACACTTAAGTTATAATGCAGGCCAAAGGATTTTTCAACAATCAATGCATTGTTTTGAAGCCCGCAAGTAATGATCGTTTTAATTTAATTTTTCTTCTAAGTGAAGCTATTCTGTTCTTCAAGGTTAAAAAGTCATAATGATATTTTGGCTTAAAATTGAATTAAATACATCATTTCTTTTTAAGAATATTGATATATTTGTCATACTGAGTCTTCCCAACCAGAAGCATGATATGCCTCTCTGTTTTTTTTTTTTTAAGATTTTATTTATTTATTCATGAGAGGCAGAGGGAGGAGTAGGCTCCCAAGGAGCAGGGAGCCCGATGCGGGATTCGATCCCAGGACCCTGGGATCATGACCTGAGCTGAAGGCAGACGCTTAACCATCTGAGCCACCCAGGCACCCGATATGCCTCTCTGTTAATCAAGTTTTTTTTTAATGTTATTTAGTAAAGTTTTGCACATATTTACAGATAGAGGTCCTGCACATTTCCTGGAATTATTCCTAGATATATTGGATTTTTATAGTTATATTGTGAATTTTAACACAGGTGAATAGCAGGACATGGTGCTAAGATGTGGGTAATACATAAAATACTTTTGCGTATAACCATGGGAGGGACAGAGGACCATCTGGAATAACAAGTCTGTTTATCACTGGGCAAATAAAAGTGTTCTACATAATTCTATTGATTTGTTTTTCCATAGGAAAGGAGAAAAGAATTTGAACAAAATCTCAGAAAAACAGGTCTTGAGTTGGAAGTTGAAGACAAAAGGGTAAGTATAGGTGTTAATTTGTACCAGAGTCTTGGTGTTTGAAGCATTGTTTTCTTCTGCTATGGACCTTGATCAAATAGACTTTGTGTTTGGGAGCAATACAGTAGTTTTTTTGGCTACAGATATGTAGATGGTAGGGCCTGTGGTCTTCCTGGTAAATAAGCAGGTCAGTGCTCTGAATATAAGATAATGAGTTAAACATTGTAAAAATAGACATACATAATTCTATTCAGGGTACAAAGAAAGTGAAGACACAGGTCTTGTTTCATATCTCTCATTTTGAAGGCTGCTTGTAATCCGACACTCTAGTTAACCTGGCTGTCTTATAGCACAACCCACTATGTAAGCCAAGATGACTTTCTCTGCTCATGAATATGGCAAATTCTTTTATTTATTTTTTTAAATCTCTTACCATCCACTGGTTTTCTAGAATTTCCTTCAAAATGGTTTTTAAAGACCTATTTCGGATCCCACTTTGTCCATGGAACTCCAGTATTCTCTAGTTCTTACTTACTGTTTTTACTGTACTAATAAGTATGTGTTACAGTCTATAACTTGGTCATTCTTCTGTGTCATGAACTCCTATTAAAGCTCTTCTTCTAGGTATAGGCCATACCTAGCTGGGTAAGAAGAGTGTGTATGTCTTATCCTTTGCATGTATCCCTCATATATCCTAAGCACAGTTCTGAGCTCATGGTTAGTCACTAATAACTTAAGAGATTGCCCACAATCACATATGTATCTGTAGATTCTTGGCTAGTTTACATTGACTCTGAAATATATTTTTTAGTATATTCTTTCTTTGTCTCTGTCACATACACACACACATACACACGTTTACACATATACATATATGTATATGTAAGTGTAATATATAGATATATATTCTGAGAATTTGTTCCTCTAGAAGTTTTGCTGAAAAATGTCAATAAATTGAAACTGCTGTAACATCTTTAGTTTGTTTGAGATTTTATAAAACTTTGTTTCTTTAATCAGTTTGGTAACAAATAAATCATAATGCTTCCTGTTATTTTGCCTCCTTTTTCTACAGAACTCTGAAGATGGAAGGACTTACTTTGTCAAGATCCATGCCCCTTGGGAGGTACTAGTTACTTACGCTGAAGTGTTGGGAATCAAAATGCCTATTAAGGAGAGTGATATTCCTCCAGCTGAGAATATCCCCTATATGCTTGGGCCTCTGAAGCTCCCAAAGAATGTGAGGCACCCTCATCCTGAATATTTCACTGCCCAATTCACCAGACATCGGCAGGAACTCTTCCTCATTGAAGACGAGTCAAGCTTCTTTCCATCCTCATCAAGAAACAGAATTGTAGGTAGAGAAGACCTTTGGTCACATCCCTTCAAGTGTGGTATATGTGTCTGTGTGTGCTTGTGTATGTGTGTGTATACATGTGTGATGCAATGTCTGCACAGTGTGTCTGCATACATTTTGATAAGTATTTGGTGGGATTGAGTGGGTTCAAAAGTCCACCTGGACCACTTAAACCTGTTCACCTACTAACTTATCAAACTTGTTTAAACACAAAACTTTGACAGTGTGGACACAGTTAAGATAGAGGCTTCATGTAATACTGAGACAAGCTCTTAATTGAGAGCCAGGGCTTAGGTTTTATTTGTTCTTTGTAAAGTGGTTTTATAAACTTAGAGTTTGGTTTTATAAATACACTGCATAGCAGGAAGAATATTGGTCATTCCAAATGAAAATGGAATTTTAAAATTTCTTTATATATAGCTAGCGTTTGAGAAACCTCAAAACTTTTCCCTCTCATTTAAAACCATTTTCAGTCCTGAATAATATTTCCTCTCTATTTGTAGTCCTAGAATCTTTACGTTTCCCATTAAAAGCCTCTCTCCTAAAGAATCATGCTTCCCCTACCACTGCTTCCTCATGTTAAGGTAGGAATAAAGTCTACCTCATAGGTTACTCTGAGAATGAAGTGAGTTAAGGTATGAAAGACTTTGATACCTGAATATACTAGGTGCTCAATAAGTGTTAGGTATTATTGTCAAAATCAAATGAAAGACTCTGTGTGAAGCACTTTACAAACTGTAGAGTACTTTAGATAGACTTGTTATGTTAAAAAGTAGCTAACAAAAGGTCAGGGAACCAGGAGGAGCAAATTAGGAACTTGATCAGGTATAGAAATATTAGTATCCATTTCTCTTTACTTGTTCTGTCTAAAGAGTATGGATACCTTAGATTAAGTCAGCTTTAAAACAGCAGTTTTTCCTCCTTCAGTGGAGCAGAACTATTTTTGCTCTATTGAAGAAGTTTTTTGGGAGATTAATGTGGAAGATCCCTTCCTTCCTATCCTCATCCAGGACACTCAAGTTTATGTATGTACACATTGAAAGTATTCCAAGAGCCTCTTACATCGGTATTGAATTTCATACTTCTCAAAGCATCTTCACAACCATCATGACATTTGAGCCTCGTGATGTATATTTTATAACATCTAGCATATATATATATTCCCAATTCCAACAGCTATTGAGTTTATTCCCAACTTTTCTGATTTACAAACAATTCTGTAGTTTTCAACCTGTTATTTACATATTTCAGTGTATATGTAAATTTTTCTGCAAAATTGATACCAGATACAAAATTACTGGATCTAAGGGCACACACATTTAAAATTTTATATTGCACTATCACTCTTTACAAAAAGATGTACTAATTTGAGTCCTAGTAACAACATATGCTCCATGAGTGCTCCATGTTCCACATCTTTCTCGACATTAGAATTTACCAATCTTTCTTTTCCTTTCTTTTTTAATTGTGGCATAATATGAAAAGAGGTAGGCCCCCAGGTTGCAAGCAAACAGCTCACTGAATCGTCACAAAGCAAACACAGCCATGTAACTGCCACCCACATCAAGGAGAAAAACTTGTTTACCCTCCAGAAGTCCTACTAACTTCCCAGTTACTGTTCCCATTGTCCTCAGCAGAAGTTGACTTTTAAATTTTATAAAAATGGAATCATGCAGTATATATTCTTTTGAGTCTGGCTTCTTTGGTTCAACACTTATTTGGGTGATTTAGCTCTTGTATGAGTTTTTGTGCATTCATTTTCATTGCTTTGTATTGAAATTTATTTGTGTGTCATTATGGTTTTAATTTGCATTTCTCTGATATGTGTTTGGATGCTTTTATTCCTTATTTAGATAGGTACTTTTGTGAAGTCCCTGCTAAAGTCTCTTGTCTGTTTCTCAATTAGGTCTTTCCTGGTTGATTGGGAGAAATCATTGATATATTCCTCATATGAGCCCTTTGTTTATCATACACGTTACTGATCTTTTCCTACCTGTGCTTCCTTTTTCTTTCTTTTAATGGCTTCTTTTGCTAAACAGATGTTTTTAATTTTAATGTAGTCCAGTTTCTCAAGCCTTTTCTTTATGAATCATGCTCTTAATCTTTTAACTACCACCATGACCATGACGTCAATTTCCTATGTTATTTTTTTTGAAGTTGTATTATTTTATTTTCCACATTGAAACCTAGCGTCCACCTGTAATTTTTTGTGCATGGTGCAGTTTCCCACCATATGTGTGGTCATCATTCAGTTTGTAGCAATTATTGAAAAACATTCAACTTTTCATACTGTTTTTCAGTTCCACCGTTGTCATAATTCAAGTTTCTATATATTCATAGGTCTACTTCTGGGCCCAGTACTGCAGCTTTGATCTTTTGTCTCCTTTTGTATTGATACTGACAATGTTGAACTTTACTTGAGTTCTGTAGTCCTAGAAAACAGGGACCGTTAAGGAAATCCCTCACTCCTTGTTCCGGTGAACTGCTTCCTTTAAAGGATCACCCTAGCCCCTATGAGTATTCATAGATAACCACTGCCCCCATCTCCCAGTTTGACTTGACAGCACCACTTGCCACATAGTTCATCCTAAATTCGCCTGGCGATTGAAGTGTCTATCTATGGTAGTTGTCTTTATACCAAGAAAAAATTAAGCTTCTCATATCTCTATGCCAAACAAGTAGTTACAAGTTGGAGTCAGGTGCCCAGTCTACTTTCCCATAGAAACAGGGAGGTGGGGATGCTATCTTGCTTGATGTTTACATTTAAAAGGGATGGCTCCTATAAAACTTAAGGAAAACACTCCTGGGTTGTAAAACTGTCAAGAGGCTTATTTAGCTTTGCTACGGATTTACATAAGTCTCAAAGGGATAGAGAAAGAGTTTATAATTACAAGCTCTCTAAAGGAAATGCTCTAAGAACAGAGAGGTCGGGGAGGAAGTCTCTTTCCCTTTTGGCACCAGGGAAATTTCAGTTCTTTTAGATTTATAATTAGCCTTGTAATTTCTCCCTTTTGTAATTAGTTTGTAGTAATAAGAGTCAAACATAGGCCCTCCATATTCTCACTCTTGATCTGATAAATGGCTAGCTGAACTATTTATCCCCACTGATCCATCAAAACAAAGTATTTGTTAGCTGAATTGACTGAACATTAAACTTTCCTCCCACAGGAACCTAAACTTTGATGTACCCTTAACCCAAGCCAGCACTGGCATGTATAATAGCCCTTCCTTACCGCAAAGAAGGACACTCCCTCACCCTGGCTTGCCTCTCCCAAATGAATAAGTGAATGAGTGAATGAATGAATGAATGAATGAATAAAAAGAAAAGTCTCTTTTTGCCTGACTTTTCAGATGTTCACAGGGCTCCCTATTATAATAGTTTCCCTCCCCCTCTTGTAATAATCTTTTCATATAATGTCTTTCCCAAGTCCAGATTTGTTTTTTTTTTTTTTTTGACAATACCGTGCTGTATTTTTTTTTTTTTTTTTTTTACCATGGCTTCATAATAAGTCTCAATATCTGGTGGAGTAAAATTTTCCACTTTGTTAATACCCTAGGACAGAGTTCTAATTTTGGTGAATCTTTCCTAAAGAAATAATCCAAAGTATGTAAAATAATTAATATCTATCATATTATTTGTAAAAATTAAAAGTGCTTTCATAAATTATGATATATTTACCAACATAAAATAGTAAGCTTCACTTAAATGAGTAACCAGATTAGCTAATGGTGATTCGAGAACAACCAGCACTCTAACCAACAATTCTTTAACTTAGGAGATGTGAGAAGGGGGGCGGGGAAGGAAATAGATTGAAAACAGTGCTGAAAATTCATCAGAAAAGCAGAAATTCTGAAAAGGTGCTGGAAAACAAAGTGCAGATAGTATTGAACTGGCAGAAATATGAGAGCAGAGAACACCAAAGCCAAAATTATATGGAGGAAAAAACTGATGCAAAGATATAGATGAATGCAAAGTAGTTGTAGAGATACGGTAATCTTGTGTTAATAAATTCAGATGTCAGTAAGAGGCCCTGTATAAATCCTCAGAGTAACTGAAGTAATCAGCATAGCTAAGTATCAATTCTATACCATATTCCCACAGCTGAACTGTTAGTGGTGATATTACACTCCCAACTTGAACGCCTGATTGTAGGAATTTTGGCACAAGACTTCCAGAGGAGCTTGGGACGGGAGAAGCAAAATAAATCATGATCCATTCCTGCCTCTCCCCACGGCAATAGACAGCTCCCATACCCAGGAGCTAAACTACCTGCAAACTCCATACAAGCTCACCCTCTACATCTTCCCTCAAACAACAGAGGGAAGGTTCCTTCTGTAATCAGAGCCTGTATCTACATTCAGACAAAGTTGGACATTGTTAAATTGCGATGGGAAAAAAATGTGGATAGCATAAAGTTCTGAAATGTGTGTCTGATGCTTACCTCATAGGTTTATTATATTCTCTCACGGTGTCCTTTTGGCATAGAAGATGGGAAGAAAAAGTTTGGAATTGAAAGACTGCTAACTTCTAATACTTACTCATCTGCCTATCCACTCCATGATGTAAGTATAAGCTTGGTTTTGAAATACTGAGCCCATTTTCCCTCTGACATTCAGAGGTCGCCTTGTTGGAAGAGAGAATCTTCCCTTTGCTTCCTTTTTTATGACAGGTTGCTTAATTCTTTCTCATGTTGGGGAAATCCCCCAAAGACTCCCTAGTTCCCAGCTGAGAAATTTACTAGCTATGCCGAAACACATAGTTAACTTTACACTGTGGTTTCAATGGAAATTTATTTTTAAAAAATATTACATTTGTATGTGAATTTTCTTTAGAACCCATATTGAAAAATAGCAGTTTTATTAAAAAAAAAAAACAAAAAACAGTGCAGAGTAGAATATTTGGAAATTTCTATCTGAACCCATCAGATCTTTTCTCATTTATGAAGTTTTGGCTTAAGTTATATGCATTTATGTATTCGTTCATTAGATACATGATTGGTTTTAAGTACATGCATACCTCCTTTTCTTGTGCCTTGCTTTATGGCACATTGCAGGTATTGGGGTTTTTTGTTTTTTTTTTTTTACAAATTGAAGGTTCCTGGCAACCCTGTGTCATGGAAGTCCATTGGCACCATTTTTCCAACGGCATCTGCTTACTTCATGTCTCATTTGAATTTTTTTGGTTTCCCATTGCATATAGAAGTTGTTTACACTAAGCTGTAATCTATTCAGTGTGCAATAGGTTATGCCTAAAAACGGTACTTACCTTAATTAAAAAGTACTTTATTGCTAAAAAATGCTAACCATCCTCTGAGCCTTCAGCGAGTTGCAATCTTTTTGCTGGTGGAGGGTCTTGCCTCCAGATGGCTGGGGACTGATCAGGGTGGTGATTGCCGAAGGTTGGGGGTGGCCATGGCAATATGTTGAAATAAGAAAATGAAGTTTGCCATATCGATTTGACTCTTCCTTTCACAAATGATTTCTCTGTGCAGAGAGATGCTTTTTGATGAACGAGGTCTGTTCCTTACTGTCTAGTTGATTATCTTTGATATGTTTTCTATAAATAGAGTACAGCAGAATCTTCCAAAATGGGTGGCAGTTTTTAACAGGAGTATCAATTCCGGTGAAATTAACTTCAGTTGTTAGAGAAACCATCCTCCTTCCCCAAACCCCGCCTCCCTCCACGCACATTTGGCAGAAGAACTAATAGGGGATTAAAGATTCAATATAATGGCGTGGTCATTTGGTAGAGAGATATATAGTGGGTTAATAAACACTATACAATGCATTCTCTGTCAGTCTTTCTTCACAAAAGGGCTCATTCCGTTTTAGAAGATTTTGAGGTTTGTTTTGTTTTTAGGGCATTAATTCTCTTCTTACTATTACCAGGTCATTAAGCCAAATTAATATCCTCAGTCACCAGCAACTTTAATCTGTACATCCAGCCTTCCAGCAGAGTCATTTATGATCACTAGAAGATGAGTGGTACTTAGCTGTTGTGAGAGATAGTTATAACTTACTGTTAGTTTTACTTTTTTTTTTCTATCCTGAATGCAAGGTTAGGTACTGGATTTTCCCTTCTGTGCATTAAAGAATCATTTTTCAAGATACCCAAATAGGCTGCCTTTTTAATTTATTTCAATTTTCAAGATTCAGTAGGATTAGCTACAGAAGAAGAAAAAAGTTGGAATCTAGGTGATATAAAATCTTACACCTTATTATATCGAGATTTTCACATGTGCTTAATTTTCAATTGGGTATTTATTCATGTTGTCTTCGGCAGTTCACTTGTCTGGGCAAACAGTTAAAAGAATGTGTTGAACCACCATGTGTAGACAGTACTCTGCTATGTCCCGAAGGGATTTTTTTTTTTTTAAGATTTTATTTATTTATTTGAGAGAGAGAATGAGAGAGAGAGAGCACGAGAGGGAAGAGGGTCAGAGGGAGAAGCAGACTCCCTGCTCAGCAGGGAGCCCGATGTGGGACTTGATCTCAGGACTCCAGGATCATGACCTGAGCCGAAGGCAGTCGCTTAACCAACTGAGCCACCCAGGCGCCCTCCTGAAGGGATTTAATAAGGCAACTCAGTATGTAAAAATGGGGGAAATGCATGAAACAGTACTGAGGAAATACTTTCTTTTTGAATATCTGTAGGGTCAGTATTGGAAGCCTTCAGAACCTCCCAATCCTGTCAACGAGAGGTACATACTTTGCCAGAATTGGGCCCGGTTTTCCTATTTTTACAAGGAGCAGCCTTTAGATTTGGTTAGGTAAGTTCCTTAACATAGTATCAAACTGATTAAAACTTGATGTGATTTTTATTCACGATGGCATCGCATTCCCTTTCTTTTACCACTGTTTTCATCCACAACATGTTACATCTTCCCAGTTTTGTATCCACACTATCATTTAGTCATTCATTTGCGAATAGAATGCTGTTGCCAGAATACCTTTAACTACCATGCAGAAGTAGCTCGGTAGTTGGTATTTAGGTAGGCTGGGTTCAGATCCAAGTTCTTCCTCTTAGAGGCTACAGAAACTTGGTCAAATTATTTAACCTCTATGAAGCTCATCTGTAAAATGGGAGTAACAATGGCGCTTTCCTTAAGGGGGTGTTTAATAATGAAATGAGACATGTCTATATTTTTAGCATAGGGGCTAGCACTTAGAGCTTCATACGTATTAGTTTTGTTTTTCTGAGTCCGGGGATTTAGAAACTAGCAGAAAGCTTGTGCACAGAGGTCTGTGTGCGTGCGTGTGTGCGTGCGTGTAGATCTCAGAGATCTGTGAAGGCACGTGTTCCGTGACCTCAATTCTTTAGACAGTTTCATTGGCTAAGCAAGAAGCCTGCCATTGCAGGTTCCTGCTTTGAACCCTGACAATGCCCCATACATACAGGATGTCAGGAGACTTGTGCCAGGATTTCAGTAAAGGAACAATCAGATGAGACCCCTTGTTGCTACACACCTGGTGTTTCACTTGGGGGTTTATGCTGGTAATGCTATGCTTGCACAGCATCACAGTATCCTTTTTATGAGGCTGATGCCCGCAAGTCAGTAGAAGAGTTATCTCAAAGATTTTGTTTAAGGCAAGTAAGTGGAGATTTTTAAGAATAAATGAAAGGCAGGTAGCATAGATAAGCTGGTACTTTCTGTAAATCATTATATGAACTCTTTGTTGGATAGATGTTTTAATTGTTTTGGATAATGGTCATTTAACAATTCAAATAGTGAAGAGACTTGCAAAATGTTAAGTGAAATTCTAACTCTGTCGAACTTGGCAGAAGTAATTGCCCTTGATTTGGTATATCCATTCAGTTCTATTTTTTTGTGCATGTATAATGAAATGCATACACAGTCATATTTTTTCCTTAGAAAAAACAATGGCATATTTATTTACTTTTTTGCTGTCATTTTCTTTTTGCACTAAATAATATATTATTGATACTCCTCCTGTGAATACACACAGATCTATCTCATGCTTTTTAACAGAACACAGAGTGCCATATTATAAATGTTGCAAAATTCATTTATCTGTTTTTCTGTCAGAAAACAGGCTGTCCCAGATTTTTCACTGTTACAAACCTGCTGCTAAGGACATTTGCAGAATTGGGCCCTTGGAGAATGTTTTCATAGCATATTTTTAAAGAAGCATAGTCATCAGAATGAAGGTTTACATAGTTTATATTGCTCAAAATATATTGAAAGTATGTATTCATTTAACGTTTTTAAACTATCAACAGGTGTTTCTACTATGAGTATTCTCCAACGATTTGTATTTTTGACCGTGGGTATATACAAACACATTACATCTGGGGTCAGTGGGGGTTATATCTGTAATACTTTGTGAGCCCTTGCAAATTTCCTTTTACAACAAAATGGAAACTCAGATATTTAATCAGGTGACAGTGCCTAGCATAAATTTAATAACTTTTAAAAGTTTTTCATCTTCTTACTATAATAAGTTCTCATTTATAGCAAGCTATACTGCTTTTCCATTTCAATAGTAAAATGATATTTTTAAATAAATGTAAAATTTTAACCCAAGTTTAATGTAAAGAACTGATAACTTAGGTGAAAAATTTTTTAGTTAACTTAAAAGGCAAAAAAGAAAACACTGGCTCTTTTTCGTGGCGCCTCGGAGGCGGTAGGCTGCTTCAGGATGAAGCTGAACATCTCTTTCCCAGCTACTGGCTGCCAGAAACTCATTGAAGTGGATGATGAACGCAAACTTCGTACATTTTATGAGAAGCGTATGGCCACAGAAGTTGCTGCTGATGCTCTGGGTGAAGAATGGAAGGGTTATGTGGTCCGAATCAGTGGTGGCAATGACAAACAGGGCTTCCCCATGAAGCAGGGTGTCTTGACCCATGGTCGTGTCCGCCTGCTGCTGAGTAAGGGGCATTCCTGCTATAGACCAAGGCGGACTGGAGAGAGAAAGCGCAAATCCGTTCGGGGTTGCATTGTGGATGCCGATCTCAGCGTTCTCAACTTGGTCATTGTAAAAAAAGGGGAGAAGGATATTCCTGGACTCACTGATACTACTGTGCCTTGTCGCCTGGGGCCCAAAAGAGCCAGCAGAACCCGCAAACTTTTCAATCTCTCTAAAGAAGATGATGTCCGCCAGTATGTTGTGAGAAAGCCCCTAAACAAAGAAGGGAAGAAACCTAGAACCAAAGCGCCTAAGATTCAGCGTCTTGTTACTCCACGAGTCCTCCAGCACAAACGGCGGCGTATTGCTTTGAAGAAGCAGCGCACTAAGAAAAATAAGGAAGAGGCTGCAGAATATGCTAAACTTGTGGCCAAGAGAATGAAGGAGGCCAAAGAAAAACGCCAGGAACAGATTGCCAAGAGACGGAGGCTGTCCTCTCTGAGAGCCTCTACCTCTAAGTCTGAGTCCAGTCAAAAATGAGATTTTCTATGAGTGACAAATAAATACGATCAGACATCAAAAAAAAAAAAAAAAGAAAACACTGTGTTATCACAGAAGTAGCAACTACAGAAAACAACTATTATCCCTAGGGTTTCTTTTTAGTGTTTATGTAAGATAATATTCTTTTTCTAGGAACAGACAGTGAAGTATTTAGGGATAAAGGACCATGACATTTTCAACCAACTTACTTTCAAATGGCTCATCAAAAGATATCTACATCTATATTTATATCTCTATCTTCATATATATATATATATATGAAGAGAGGGAGTTATATGAAGAGAGAGAAAGTACAAATGGAACAATATTTTTGCAATAAAAGAATTAAAGAGTATATGGAAGTTATCTAAATTATTCTTGCAACTTTTTCTATATATATGAAATTATGAACAAATGGAGACTTTAATAAAAGGAGAGTACAGAAGTAGTAGATCCACACATATATAGTCAATTGATTTTCAACAAAGGTACCTGGTCATTCAGTGGGGAAAGAATAGTCCTTTAAACAAATGATGTTAGAACAAACAGAAATCCATATGCAGAACATGAATCTTGATTCTTTCCTATACAGAAATTTAAACTAGCTTGAAATGGATCAGGGAACTTAGTGTAATGGCTAAACCTATAAAGCTTCTAGAAGAATGTTTAGCAGAAAAATTTGTATGGCCTTGGGTTTGGCATGGACTTTTCAGGAAAGACACAAAAAGTACAATTTAAAAATATATAAATTTGACTTCATAATAATAAAGTCTGCTCTTTAAAAGACACTGTTGTAAAAATAAAAAGGCAAACCACAGGCTGGAGAAAATACTGGCAACACACATATGGACAAAGGACATTTAGAATATTTTAAGGAACTCTTACAATTCAATAGTAAGACAAAATCATTAAAAATGGACAAAAGATTATAACAGATACTTCAGCAAAGAAAGTATTTATGGATGGCCAGTTAGTAATCAAAAAATACATAGCATCTATATCCACTAGAGGAATAAAAATTAAAATGTCTGTCATTGAGATGCTACTACACCACCCACTATTATAGCTAAAATCTAAAAGATTGAGAGCAGTGAGTGCTGACAGGGGTGTGGAGCAGCTTGAAATCTCTAAGTGCTGTTGGGATGCAAAATGGTGGAGAAATTCTATAAAGAATTTTACAGTTTCTTATCAAGTTAAATATGCACCTTTTTTTTAAAGATTTTATTTATTTATTTGACAGAGAGAGAGACAGAGAGAGAGGAAACACAAGCAGGGGGAGTGGGAGAGGGAGAAGCAGGCTTCCCGTGGAGCAGGGAGCCCAATGTGGGGCTCGATCCCAGGACTCTGGGATCCTGACCTGAACCGAAGGCAGACCCTTAACGACTGAGCGACCCAGGCACCCCAAATATACACTTTTTTATGACCCAGCAATTCCCCTACTAAGTCTTTACCCAGGAAAAATGAAGCATATGTCCACAAAAACACCATTATTTGAATGTTCATAGCTTAACTCATAAGAAAAACCTGGAAGCAACCCAAAGGTCCATCAATTGATAAATGGATAAACAAACTATCATGTATTCAGACAATGGATATTTTTCTCTGAGATAAATTACTGATAAATGCAACGTCAAAGGATGAATCTTCAAAGCATTTTGCTAAGGAAAAGAAGCAGGCCACAAAAGCTTGCATAGTCCTATGTTTTCATTTATAAAACATTATTCTGGAAAAGGCGAAACTATAGGGATATAAATTAAAATAGTAGTTGCCCAGATCTTGTTATTGGGGAAGGGGTTAACCGCAAGGGTCTCAAGGGAACTTTTTGAGATGATGGAAATGCTCTGTATAGGTTGATTGTGGTGGTGGTTATATTGCAGGGTTGCAGGATTGCGGGGTTCTTGTCTCATAGAGTTGAAGGATAAATGGAAAATAGGGTGAACTGAGAGTTTATTAAGGGAAGTTGAGAACAGAAAGGGAAGCTCTCTAGTCAGGGGTTCCGAATGGGTTGCAACTGAGGGCTTTTATGGTCGGTCTTTTATAAAAAACTGACCAGGGAACTTGGCAAATATCTTGTCTGTAACATTTAAGAAAAACAACGTAGATTTGTAAATATTATGAAAATATCTTGTCTATATTTAGAACAAACAAAGTGGATTTGTTATGTTTTCTTCTCTCTAGTTAATATCTTGTATATAACATTTTTTCCACATCTGGAATTTCTTTTTTTTTTTTTTTAAGATTTTATTTGTTTGAGAGCAAGAGAGAGCATGAGGCAGGAGGCAGAGGGAGAGAGAGAAGCAGACTCCCCACTGAGCAGGGAGCCGATGTGGGGCTCCATCCCAGGACCCTGAGATCATGACCTGAGCTGAAGGCAGACACTTAACTGACTGAGCCACCCAGGTGCTCCAACACATCTGGGATTTCTGTGAGCCTGGTCATGTAACCCCCTACCTAACCTCGCCTGTCTCTTACTTAGTTACGAGAGTGCATGCATTTGAACTTAACAAATTATACACTTAGGTATATTTTATTATATATGAATTACACCCCAATCAATTTGTATAGAAAACAAAACAAAACAAAACAAAAACCCCACTCCTCTTAGAGGATTAACTTTCTGGGATAGATGGTGAGATGGGTTTAGTGAAGAAACTCAGAGGGGGAAGGGGTAATTCCTTCTTGGAGAAATGAACACCATTGGCTTGGAGGAGCTGCAGTCCTTACACAGTGACCTGGACAAAGTGTTGAAAGCTGTTCCCCAGGGGCACCTGGATGGCTCAGTTGGTTAAGCGTCTGCCTTCGGCTCATGTCACGATCCCAGGGTCCTGGGATCGAGCCCTGCATCAGGCTCCCTGCTCGGCAGGAAGCCTGCTTCTCCCTCTCCCACTCCCCTGCTTGTGTTCCCTCTCTCACTGTCTCTCTCTCTCTGTCAAATAAATAAATAACATCTTTAAAAAAAGAAAAAAAAAGAAAGCTGTTCCCCAAAGATATTCCTAGTATAGGTGAGGCATGTCTGGGGACTCCCCAGGATGCCTGGAAGGAAATGACGCAGGAGATGGGGGTCAAGGCCTGCAGTTGTGCAAGTAGGAAGTGGCAATTGGATGTGGATTCCTAGATTAACACTTAATGTGATCTCATTTATATACCAGTCATTAAGCTATTGTTCCTCAGCTGCAGCCCACCTTTCTATAATCTGCTTTGTGAAATTGAGGCTGGAACTCTGAATATCACCAGTATGCTTTGCCAGTTAGCTCACTGCTGGGCTCTGCCAGCAAGAAGCACCAAGGAGACCGAAAGATGGGAGGAGGAAAAAAGGGTTTGTTTCTATTGTTTTTTTTATGTGTTTCCTGTTTGCTTCCTGTGAGCATTTCCCCAACAATTCTTTCCTGGCTGTGGCCGTGCATTCCTATTGCTGTGACTGAATGCTGTTTACAGTTTTGCCAACACTTGCAGATCCAAGCCCATATCTGTTCTGAGATAGCCCACCAGCTTGCCATACCTCCTCCTCAGAGACCTGGGTCCCAGCCGCACAGGCCCCCTCCTGTGACGTTAGAGATAGCAGCACCAGCCACGGACACCATCTTCTGGGTTGACTTTCAGCTTGGGGCAGCACCAGGTTGTTGATGATAATTTTGAGCATCCAGTCAAAGTGTGAACCTGTTTGACAGCTCTATATATTATTTTCCCCTTGCTTCCATAAGCCCCTTATTTTTTATATTGATTTTGATTATCCAGTTAAGAATTTGTTTGACTTCTCCACTGTTTTTACCCTCCTAGTAATAAACAATCCGTGGGAAGTTGTGTTACTCATTACAGTTTCTCCCTAGACTTAGCGTACAGAATGATTTTCAACTGAACCAGTATTCACTGTTTTGGTTGCAAAATGAGTTTCCAACTGCAGCACTCGTTCCACATTTACTAGTTGTCCCTCATCATTCTTTCGCCAAAGCCCTTGGAACTGGATCCCATGTCTTTCTAACATTCCTCCTTTTTCCTCCCCAAAACTCTGCCCTTTTCGTTCCTGGCATAATAAGGCTTATTTCAGTTTGTTTTCAATATTAGTTAAAACCGAGGGAAGTGGCACTCCTTCCCAGATAACTTTCACCCATTTCTTGCCCTCTTCTTTCATTCTTTATCCCTTATAGCTTGTCAACTTCATTGTTTCCTGATTTATCTTTATCAAAAGAAGCAGATATATGTATTCTCTAAAATTTCTCCTTGTTAAACAAAAGTGGCATTTTATATAGACTCTTCAGCACTTTGCTATTTTCACTTAACAGTATATCCTGAAGATCAATGCATGAATTCATGGAGACATCGTCATTCATTTTTCTGCTTTATGGTACACCATTATGTGTCCTTGGGCATATTGTTGGGAGTATCTTCAAGGTAAATCCGTATGTGTGAGATTGTTGGGTTGCAGGGTAAGTGCATATGTAGTTGTGTTAAAATGTGCCGAATTCACCATACGGTACATCATTAGTTTTTGATGTAGTGTTCCATGATTCATTGTTTGCGTGTAACACCCAGTGCTCCGTGCAATGCAGTACTATATGGTGACTAACATAATTTTAAAAACAAACAAACAAACAGATAAATAAAATTTAAAAAATTGCCAAATTCCCTCTCAGTGGGATTGGACTATATGGAATTCCCACGAACAATGTATGAGAGTGCAGAGTGCACTGTCAAGTTTTCTAATTCTTGCTAGCTGATGGGTGAGAAATGGTATTTTAGTGTAGTTTTAATTTGTATTTCCCTTAATATGCAAGAAATTGAACATCTTTTAGTATGGTAAGGGACATTTTTGTAGCTTTTTAATGAATTGTATATTCATACCTTTTGTCCATTTTTCTTTAGAATTTTTGCCTTCTTTTTTAGTGTTTTTAAGTTTTTTATATACTGAGGTTTTATAACCCTTTATCTATAATACGTATTCCTAATATTTTCTCTAAGTTTGTCATTTGCATTTTGACTTTGTTTATGGGTTTTGTTTTTATTTGTTTGTTTGGTTTTTGCTATGTAGAAGTATTTTCTTATTTTGTATGAAGTCAACTTTATCAAAATTTTTATTGCTTTTGGATTTTTAGTGACAATGCTTTGTTTTTTAAGATTTTATTTATTTATTTGAGAGAGAGAGAGAGAGCACAAGTGAGGTGAGGGTCAGAGGGAGAAGCAGACTCCCTGCTGAGCAGGGAGCCTGATGTGGGGCTCGATCCCAGGACCCTGGGATCATGACCTGAGCCGAAGGTAGACATGAAACGACTGAGCCATCCAGGAGCCCAGACAATACCTTTTTTGTACACACAAATTATAGAGGAATTCTCCTACATTTTCTTTTACTTGCATAGTTTCATTTTTTGTGTTTAGATTCCTGATCCATTTAGAATTTTTCTTACATATCATGTGAGGAGTGGATCTACTTTTATCTCCTTGTCCCAATACCATTTATTAAGAAGTTTATTGATGTCTCAGTGATTTGTGGTAATACCTTTATCTTAAACTAGATTTCCTAATGTAATGGAGTTTCTTTCTAGATGTTCTGTTTTATTCCTTTGATCTAACTAGCTTCTCATGTATCAGTACCAGGCTGTTTTCATTATAGCACCTTTGCTACAGTATGTTTTACCATGTAGTACTATGTAGTATGTTTTAAAATCTGGTTGGGCTAATACTTCATCATAGGTTTTACTCTCAGTGTTTCCTTGTACATTCTACATATTTATTCTTCCATATAAACTTTAGTATCAACTTGGCTAGCTCTTTACTAAAAAACAGAATGTTGGTATTTATATGGGGATCACATTAAATTTACAAATTAACTCAGATAGACCTGATAGTTTGATGATAATTCAGTCATCCTAATCAAGGAGAAGGCATGTCAAGGAAAAGATATTGTCTTTGTTCAAGCCTACTTTTGTGTTTTTCAGGAGTCTTGTAGATTTTTCTTTGTATAGGTTAGGCAAATTTCTTAGGTTTAATGCTAGGTATTTTATATTTTTTGTTGCTATTATAAATTATTTATTCTCATAATCTATCTTCTAACTTGTTTTTATTTATATACTGAATGCTATTGATTTTTGCATCTTAATTTTATATTCTGACACCTTGATGAATTCTTCACTGAATTAGTTTTTTCATTGATTCTTTAAGGTTATCTAGGTATATTACCATGTCTTATTTATTTATTTATTATTTTTAAAAAAGATTTATTTATTTATTTGAGAGAGAGAGAGAGAGAGCACATGCATGAGTAGAAGGGGCAGAGGGAGAGAGAAACACAAGCAGACTCCACACTGAGCAAGGAGCCTGATGTGAGTCATGACCCTGAGATGACGACCTGAGCTGAAACCAAGAGTTGGTTACTTAACTGACTGTGCCACCCAGGTGTCCCACCCTGTCATTTTTAAATAGAAATAGTTTACTTTTTTCTTTACCAATTCTTAGGTCTTCAGTTATTTTCTTTTGTTCAGTTGCATTGGCTAGTAATTCCGGAACAATATTAAATAGTAGTAGAGATAGTGGGTGTCCTTGCCTTGTGGAAATGCCTCCAGTGTGTCCTCATGAGTAGAAAATTATTTTGTCCTTGAACATTACTTTCTCATTTTGCTAGGAAGCTCCAAGAGTTTTGTTTGCTTGCTCGTTTGTTTTAAAATCTGATTGTTTTAACACATTATGTTTTGGAGGTGATTGCTCTAAGTCAGTTTTTCCTGGTTCCTACTGGATCCTTTCAATGCATAGCTTCTGTTTTTGTTTTTGTTTTTTTTTCTTCTGGAAAGTGTTCTTGGATTATAGTTTTAAAATATCAGCTTTTTTCCAGTGTTTTTGTTTTCTTTGGACTCCACTTATATGTATATTGGTCTTTTTTTGTCTGCCTTTATATCAAACAATTTCTCTGAGACTCTTTTTACTTCTCCATGTCATTTTCATTTTTCTGATAGGTTTCCTGTTTTTCTTACTGTCTTTTATAGATTTTCACTTAATTGTCCCTTTATTCTCCCTTTTGAATACCTCATAATTTCAGCATCAATTCTGATACAACCTTTTGCAATTTTTCTTTTTCCTCTCTTTATGGAGTTCTTTCACCCCTTGTTTTATTTATTCCAATTCCCACACTTATTGTTTATATATTTCTGGTATTTTCTTATGTTTTCAATTATTTATTTGAGAAAATTTAATTCAGTTTGTAGTGCTTTATTCCACTATTTATTATGTTCTTTGGGAGAATATTCATTAGCTGAAATTATTTGTTTAATATCGTTGGTTTTTCTTTTTCTTTTTTTTTTAAGATTTTTATTTGTTTATTTAACAGAGATAGAGAGAGAGCATAAGTAGGCAGAGTGGCAGACAGAGGGAGAGGGAGAAGCAGGCTCTCTGCCAAGCAGGGACCCCAATGCGGGGCTTAATCCCAGGACCCTGGGATCATGACCTGAGCTGAAGGCAGCCGCTTAACTGACTGAGCCACCCAGGTGCCCCACATCGTTGGTTTTTCTAATATAGTTTTGTATAGATATGGTCTGCTTTTGTCTATTTGATTCTAACTCACAGTGTTTCAAGCATCTAGCCCTTTACTATTCCATGTAGTTTCTTTTATGGGTGATGGTGTGTGGTTATTGTCTAGGATCTACAGGATCCCTCTTATTTTCTTCTTTCTCTTTCCTGCCACACCTTTAAGGAGTACCACCATTTACATCTGACTCTTCCCCTGCAAGTGTTGCTTCTCTGAGGCTTCCAGTCCTGCTTATTTTCAGATCCCTGCCTTTTGGCCAGTGCTATGAATTACCCTATCCCAAAATGTGTTCAGTATTATGACATTTAATTACATCTTTCTCTCCCCCTGGCGGTTATTTTGTCTGTATTTGTTTAATGTCTGTACCCTGCTTTACATTTTTTTTTTTTACTGGAACTTCTTAAGCATCTTCTTCCTTGCTCTCTGGTACCTCAGATTTGTGACAACAGGTGGCAGGTCCTCTCTTGGAACTGGGTTTTTTTCTTATAGTTAATTTGAAGATCATGGTATTCTCTGTCATGATGCTGAAAGCCTGTATTGAATGTGCTTCTATTTCTTTTCCTTGTTGATTTTATGGTTTTAGGAAAAGTTTTAGAGACTTGGTAGCACTTGATAGCAAGATGATAAAAATAAAAAACATCCTTAAAAAGAGAGTAGGTAATCAGATACGTGGTTTTGATGGTTATGAATATATTCACAGGAAGACACCCAAATGCATAATAATTATAACAGAGCGATACTCCCGAAAGAACAGAGCATGGATGAAAAAGCACCTACTTTTGTGACAAGCTCAGGGAAAGTTTCACAGCACTTATTCTTGAGCTGTGTCTTGAAAGATAAGTAGTAAGTTCCAAAGTAAACAAGTTAGGTAAGAATGTCTCAGGCAGGAAAACGTAGTGTAGAGCACTGGGCTGAGGAAGAACACTGGGCATTTATTTAGTTCGTCATGTAGGAGTAGAAGAAGGCGAGACTTGAATGTTTATCAGCAACATCATGCCGAACACTGCTAAAAGAAGGGATAAAAACCTTTTGAAGCAGGAAAAGGACATGGTTCAGTTTTTGCTTTAGAACCATCACCTCATTGGAAATAAGGAAGATAGTTGAGGGATGGATGCAAGACTGAGGTCAGGGAAGCAAGGAGGCTATTAAAAATTTTCAGGAATAGGTATTGACGGTCACATGCAAGATATTGGTAATAGGAAAGAGAGGCAACTATGGATTAGAAAAAGATTTTTATAACAAAATTTATTTCATTTAGTGGATGATTCGATATGGAAAATTTCAACAAAAAAAAAAAAGGAAGACAGGATGCCTTGGGATGGCTAGAAAGAGATTTAGAATTTAGGAGTCTGATTTCTGAGATTTCACATAGTTCATGTTACCTCTACACCAAACTTCAGTTTCATGTTCAAACATTTGTAAATAGTTTTGCCGTCTTTTGGGTACCGATCATTTTGTCATATTAGATTTTATTTTTAAAGAAAAAGGAATACTGAGGTTGCCATCATTGGTTTATCAGTCTTCAGTGTTATATGCCCTCTGATCTTATTTTTTCTTTCCAATTTAAGAGCTCTCTCTATTTTTCTTTTGATATCACCTATTCTGAGTGGTTTAATACTTAATATATGCCTATATAGTAAATAGCTTAGAATAAACATTTATATTGAATATAATGGTGTTATTCAAATGCTATTAAATGTAACAGCTCAGTGTCTCAGATGCCATAAATTCACGCTAAAAATGAACCCCTTTTAATTAAATGTTTGCATTTGTTTACTCATTCCTCAAGCCCATACTCAGCTCAATTATATCATCATTCTTTTGATTATTTGCTGTGGCTCAGACTAAGTCTTGGAAATACAAAATTAGACCAATGCCTTCTCATCAGGTCTCACAAACAATATTAATGAATGTCTCTTACCTGTCAATGTGCTGTTTAGATGCTATGGGGCCACAGATGGGTTCAAAGTCTAGTAAGTAAAATGGGCAGATTAAGAAATGCCGTAGGTATGCATATAAGGCTCATTTTTGTAAAAATCAATACTCAAAAGAAAGATTCTCTTTATATTTGGGTCTTTATAGAGTATCTCATATTATTAAAGTTGTCTCATTTTCTTTGTTATGAATAATGAGATAATTTAACATCTTAAATGTTATTTCAATACTGTGTACATTTTTGCCATAATACAAATCTGAGATATGTCATTTGCATTTTACATTTGCAAGAGATGGTTTAGTTGTTAATCTGTGATTGTTAAGCTTCCCAAATTGAAAGTTTAGTAAAATAATTTCTATGATTCCATATATAATAAATGCTTATCTGAGAATTTCTCTTTTAAAGAATTTTTTAATACTAATTAAAGATCTGGAGTTCTTGAAGACTTTTTTTTTAATTCTCAAGGAGTAAGATTCTTGAAATTTAAAAGGGAGGAAAAGGTAGTTCTTTAAAATTAAGGTTATTGAAATATCTGGTTTCTTTTTGAATTCCCAAAGAATTTTTAGGTTAAATCTATAGCAGTAATATTAATATCTTCACTTCAAAAAATGATTGGTTTTGTAATTTTTTTTTAAGATTTTATTTATTTGAGAGAGAGAGAGAATGAGAGATAGAAAGCATGAGAGGGAAGAGCGTCAGAGGGAGAAGCAGACTCCCTGCTGAGCAGGAAGCCCGATGTGGGACTTGATCCCGGGACTCCAGGATCATGACCTGAGCTGAAGGCAGTCGCTTAACCAACTGAACCAACCAGGCGCCCATGGTTTTGTAATTTTTAAAACATCAAGTGGAAATAGATATGATGAATAGTAAACTCCATAAAATCAAATATTTTTATCCTTTTTAAAATATTTTGATGTTGTGGGGTGTCTGGGTAGCTCAGTCAGTTAAGCATCTGCCTTCAGCTCAGGTCATGATCTCAGGGTCCTGGGATCCAGTCATGTGTTGGGCTCTGTGTTCAGTGGGTAGTCTGCTTCTCCTTCTCCCTCTGCCCCTCCCCTGGCTCGTGCTCTCTCTCTTGCTCAAGTACATAAACAAAATCTTTAAAAAAAAAGATTTTGATATTATGCAGTATTGAAGTAATTGCTGTATTTTTCAGCAAAAAAGAAAAGAAAAGAAAAAAACGAATTCACTTACCCTAAGCGTGAGCCTAAGGAATTTGGGAGTGGCAAATTAACAAGGGACTGTGATGGAGTTATAATTTAATTTCAAGTTTATAGTGATTTGAGGAACGGAACAAGAGAAAACAACAGTGCAAAAATGTTTATAATCAGTGAAAAGAATGAAAGATGGTATAAGCAGCGAGATGCCTATTTTAATTAGAAAAGATTAGGACATTTGAGTACTGAAGAATATGAGGCTCAATAAAATTAGTAGTGAATACAAGAAAATATGTAAATATTGTGAAATTAAGTTTATACCCTTATGTTCAGAGTTGTATTTTTGAGCATGTATGGAAATTAAGTTAATATTAAGTGATGTAATAGATGGTGATATAGCATGCTATCAGAACCCAGAAGGGATCACATCTATCTGCCTTGGAAACTGTGGAAAGGTTTCACAGATTTGATAAGCAGAACTCTATATGAATAAGGAGGATTAATCTGGTTTAAAAAAATGAGGTTTTTGAGATAGAGAAAACTATATTCTCAGATTCCTTAAGGGGGACTTGATCTGAAAAACAAAAACAGAAACAAGAAAAAAACCTTGGTAGTAAGACTTAAACACTTAGGACACGTAATGCTGTAACTTTTTAACTTTTTGTAAAGCAAGAACCGAACTGCATATTTTACAGAACTCTTATTATGTGGTCATTTTTAATTCCTTGGTTTGCTACCCATCTCACAACCCTGTAAACATCCATCAGAGATCTAAAATTGCAGGAAGATGGAAGCTTATACATAGAACCTTGTCTAATGTGGTCAGGGTACCTTCTTTATATTAGAAAGAGAAATAAAGCCAAACTTCATTCACATTGTGAATGTGATTTGATCTTAATTGCTGGAAGTTACATTGCAGGATGTTCTGCAGTTTATTTCAATACATTTAAACTCTCCTTAAAACTTAGAAGCTTTTCTTAACATATATTGCATTATTTGTTTCAGAGGTACAGATCTGTGATTCAACAGTCTTGCACAATTCACAGCACTCACCATAGCACATACCCTCCTCAATGTCTATCACCCAGCCACCCCATCCGTCCCACCACCCCCCACTCCAGCAACCCTCAGTTTGTTTCCTGAGATTAAGAATTCCTCATATCAGTGAGGTCATATGATACGTGTCTTTCTCTGATTGACTTATTTCACTCAGCATAACACCCTCCAGTTCCATCCACGTTGTTGCAAATGGCAATATCTCGTTCCTTTTGATGGCTGCATAATATTCTATTGTATATATATACCACATCTTCTTTATCCATTCATCTGTCTATGGACATCTTGGCTCTTTCCACAGTTTGGCTATTGTGGACATTGCTGCTATAAACATCAGGGTGCACGTACCCCTTCGGAGAAGCTTTTCAAATTACCTTATTAGTTCAGAATTAAAACTTAACTTATACTCAGTTCATTTCTGACTTCTATGTGCTATCTCCATTATACCAGTTCTGTGGATAAGCATCATCCTGTATTTTGTGTTGTGGAAACCAAAGTGAGGAGAGTTTAGTAACTTTACCAAAATCGCAGGGCTAGAAAGCAAAGGAGCCAGGAATATAGGTCTTATCTGAATATAAAACCAAAGCTCTCTGGTTGGTATCATTCTTCTAACCTTTGATCTTATTTCTACCTTCTTTCACAGGAATTATTTTGGAGAAAAAATTGCCATGTATTTTGTCTTTCTTGGATTTTACACTGAAATGCTGTCCTTTGCAGCTATAGTTGGCTTAGCTTGTTTCATTTACGGCTTATTATCAATGGATGGTAACTCAAGCAGGTGAGTGCAACTGAATTGCCCAAACAGAGAGAACATCTTGCTGTTATACTAACTGAGACTGTTGTTATTATTTCCCTGGCATGTTTTCAGAATGTTTCCTGATGGCAGGCAGATAATTGATATTTTTGAGAGGAAAAAAAAAAACGTAACAGCTGCCCCTCACCTGGTGCTTTATGGAAAATCTGTTTTTAATGATCAGCTCTAAATACTCTGTTTCTCAAAACATGACTTGATCAACGACAGAAACTGCTGCTTTATTACCCCTCCACCATATGTGAGAAGCTATGTAAACAGTGGTTCTGTCACCTGAAAACACATCACCCTGAAAATAACTTTGCTGTTCCCCTCTGCAGCACTGAGATCTGTGACCCTACAATTGGAGGTCAAATTATCATGTGTCCACTCTGTGATCAAGTGTGTGATTATTGGAGACTAAATACCACGTGTTTGGCTTCAAAGGTATGTATGGATTGCGGAACGATGAAAAGACTTGGAATTTCTCTCTTTTTGTATCGCATTTGATACACTAAGTAGCCTTTGTGATGTTATTGCTGTTTTTACAGATCTCCCATTTATTTGATAACGAGTCAACAGTGTTCTTTGCAATATTCATGGGAATTTGGGGTGAGTAAATAGTCACATAAAAAAACAACTTTCTCCAGGTTATGTGTTACATGGCCCATCTATATAACATATATATAACATACACAGATGGCATACCTTATACACCAAAGGTGACTTTGGACCTTTGTGTCTTTGCTAGCTTAACATCAGTACACTGATGGAGTCTACATCGGTGGTCTGTAGTCCTTGGTCCTTGGTCCAAAAAGGTCTTTATTAATCATCTCTTTATTTCTCTGAGAGATAATATCATTTTTGAAACTTTGTATGTATTCAGCTCACACTGTCCGCCAGCTCTATGGTAAAAAAACCAGCTCAATAAATACTTAATGCAGGAAAGAATACACATAAATATGTGTTGGCTGGATGATATTGAATCATGGGCACAAAGTTGAACAAGAATCAACAACTGTTGAGGGCTAACAAATCCATGTTTGAATCTAAATTTCCTGTGTATAATTCTGGTTCCAGCTTCCAGTTCCATTTGTTAAAAATCTTCCATGTGTAGTAGAATTCCTCTTAATTTTGGAAATGTCCCAGTATTTCATCTTTTTCATTTTACATGAGAAATAGAGGTGTCATGAAGTTGTTCTTGCCATCAGTGAGAAAAATATTTTATGTAAGAGTAACTCAGCAGGAGGAAGCCTAAAGCCTTCTAAAACATGTCCCAAATTTCAGGGGACTCTGGGAAAAAATAGACTTTTTTCTTTCCAACTTGAAAAAAAAAGTCTTCGGGCGCCTGGGTGGCTCAGTTGGTTCAGCAACTGCCTTCGGCTCAGGTCATGATCCTGGAGTCCCAGGATCGAGTCCCACATCGGGCTCCCTGCTCAGCAGGGGGTCTGCTTCTCCCTCTGACCCTCTTCCCTCTCATGCTCTCTCTCATTCTCTCTCTCTCAAATAAATAAAATCTTTAAAAAAAAAAGAAAAAAGTTTTCAACAATATGTACATTTAAAAAACTGGGCAAGAGAACAAGGGTAGCTTAATCCAGGCAAAAAGACACCAAAACGTGGGGATATGGGTGTGAAGCAGAGGGATTTAGCAGAGCTAAATGCAGAGCTAAATGCTATGTGAAGAGAGCAGCCTAGATTTAAAGAACAGGGGACAGAGAATTCTTACTAACAATCCTCTAATTACCTCAACTTTGCTAAGTCCAGCTATATCTTTATCATACGGCTGCCAAGTCCTTTCTCTATCATTACTCGTAATCAACAGTGCATGAGAGGTGCACCAATTACAGCAAATACAATAGTTTACAATTGTTTCCAATGCGAGAGATTGTGCACCCACTACAACCTTCTATTTCATCACAGAGAAGCAGCCATAATTGGATCACACAGACCCTTGAAGTATTGTGAAGAGGTGCTACCATCCGTTCTTTGGGAAAAGTTTACTCTAGTAGTGAATTGGTTTACCTTTGCTTTTTGAGGATCGTGGCCAAATTTGAGTCCTTAACACATTCTAGGTTAAAGGAACAATACTAGTCCTTATCACTATATAATGATTTTCTTTGCCTCTTATTATAGCCTTTGTCTAAAATCTATTTTGTCTGATATAAGTATAACTAACCTTGCTTTCTTTTGGTTTCCATTTGTACGGAGTATCTTTTTTTCATCCCTTCCCTTTCAATATGTATGTCCTTAAAGCTGTAGTGAGTCTCTTGCAGTTCACATATAGTTGGGTCTTGTTTTTTACTCATTCAGCCACTCCAAGACTTTTGACTGGAGAATTTAGTTTATTTACATTAAAGTAATAATTGGTAGGTGTGGACTTACGTTTGCCATTTTGTTAATTTTTTCTGGATGTTTTATAATTACTTTGTTCCTTCCTGTCTTGCCCTCCTGCTTTGGGCTATGATAATTTTCTCTAATGGTATGCTCATATTCCTTTCTTTTTATCTTCTAGGTATCCATTATAGGTTCTTGCTTTGTGAATACCACAAAGCTTATATAAAACAACTTATAGTTAGTAATAGTCTATGGTGAGCTAAGAGATTAACTTCGAATGCATGCTAAAGTTTGGTATTTTTACTTTCCTCTCCTTTTTTATGCTTTTGATGTCACAATTCACATTTTTTATCTTGTTTATTCATTAACCAGTTATTGTATAGTTATTTTTACTACTTTTTGTCTTTTAACCTTCATACTAGTTTTATAAATGACTTACCCATTCCCATCACATTAAAGTATTCTGAATTTAACTATATATAACTATATATTTATCTTTACTAGTGAGATTTATATTTTCATATGTTTTTTGTTTTTGTTTTTAAAGATTTTTTTGTTTATTTTTTAACAGAGAGAGAGACAGTAAGAGGGGGAATACAAGCAGGGAGAGTGGGAGAGGGAGAAGCAGGCTTCCCGCTGAGCAGGGAGCCCGATGTGGGACTCGATCCCAGGACCCTGGGATCATGACCTGAGCCGAAGGCAGACGCTTAACAACTGAGCCATCCAGGCGCTCCATATGTTTTCATGTTACTAATTAGCATTCTTTTATTTCATATCAAAGAAGTCCCTTTAACATTTCTTATAAGGCCAGGCTATCTTGGTGGTGATGAACTCCTTTAGCTTTTGCTTGTCTGGAAAACTCTTTATCTCCTCTTCAGTTCTGAAGAAGAGTATTCTTGGTTGGCAGTTTTTGTCTTTCAGCACTTTGACAATATCATGTCACTTCTTCCTGGCCTGCAAAGTTTCTGCTGAAAAATCTGCTGATAGTCTTATGGTGGTTCCCTTGTACATAACAGGTTGTTTTTCTCTTGTTGTTGTAAGATTCTTTCTTTGCCTTTAACTTTTGAGAATTTAATTATAGTGTGTCTTAGTGTGGGTCTTTTTGAACTCATTTGGGGCCGTGATCATATAGTGGTTAGTACTCTGCATTGTGAACTCATTTGGAATGCTTTTGGCTTCCAGGATTTGATATATCCCCCCCGCCCCACCATGTTAGGGATGTTTTCAACCATTATATCTTTGAGTAAGTTTTCTGCTCCTTTCTTACTCTCTTCTCCTTTTGGGAGCCTGTAATATAAATGTTGGTCAGCTTGATATTGCCTCATAAGTCCCTTAAGCTGATTTCACTCTTTTTTCTTTTTGCTCCTCTGATTGAATTCCACTGCTTTGTCTTCAGGTTTGCTGATCCTTGCTTCACTTGATCTAATCTTCTGTGGAATCACTCTATTGAAATTTTTAAGTACAGTATTGCATTCTTCAGCTCTCTGATTTGTGTTTATTACTTTTTTATATTTTGTCTCCGTTCAGATTCTCACTTTGTTCACACATTGTTCTTCTGACCTTGGTAAGCATCTTTTATGATCATTATTTTGAACTCCCTATCAGGTAAATTATTTATCTTCATTTCATTAAGGTCCTTTACTGAGGTTTATTTTCTTTTTCTTTTTGTTTTGTTGTTGTTGTTTGGAACATATTCCTGTGTTTCTTCATTTGCTTTGTCTCTCTGTGTTGGTTTCTGTGCATTAGATAAAACAACTACCTCTCCCAGTCCTGACCATGTGATCTGGTATAGGAGATGAATCTTTTTGATCAATCCAGTCTGAACTCTTGGTCGTCTCTCTAAACTCTGTGATTATCTTCACTGCCTTCTCAGTATTTGGGAGTATGCCAAGAGCCATCAGTGTCCCAAAGGGGGAAGATCTCAATCAGCACCTAGATGCAGCCTGACTAAAGAAGCCAAAACTTTAGGAAGCAGCTTCTAAGTATGCAAGTAGATCTCCTTCAGGGAAATATTGGAATACTAAAACACTGCTTAATTATACTATGCTCTTAAAACTTTGTTCTCCTAGTAATAATGTATCTACTGAATACATGAGTAAAGAAATGAATAAATGAGTAAAAGCCATCTGTCTCAGTCAGTATTAAATTAAAAAGTGAAAAAATAAATGAATGAAATATAACCTGTTCTTAAGAAGGTCACAATCTAATTCGGCCAGAATCCAATACATGCTCTCATTAAATTTTAAGTGCTGAGGAAGTACAGAGGAGGAAGGAATTATTTCTTGACTAGAGGAATTGAGATAACTATGGAAGATAGGGAATTTGTTTTGGATTTTTTTAAAAAATAGGATTTTGATAGGGAAAAAGGGTGGGAAAGGTATCCCAAGGATAGAACAATCTGATGTGAGCATTAGCTTATCCTCAATGCGTTCATTGTAATGAACCATCACTGAGAGTCCCTTTAAGCTGAAAGTTTTCCCAACATCACTTCCTATGGGACATCATCCTCTTCCTCACAACTGCTTTCTTCATTTATGTCAGTAAGATTGCCTTTGCTAGATTTCTCTGGCTTTATGTGTAGTCTCTCAAATGGCAGCAATGTCAATATTCTCAGAGTCCTCTATTTCTTCTATAACTCCACTTATGTTTTATTTGTTAATCACTTTTCATTCCTTGTTATACTTTCGTCCTTGTTGATCAGTTCTATCTGTTGATATCCATTTTTGTAAAATGTCACATGGAAGACAAGGAGAAAACACAAATGAATGCTTTGCTGTCTGTGCATTAATGGATAACAGATTTGTAGTGGTTCAAACACCAGCAGCATTTAAAGTGATGTGATTGGTCACTAATCATGATACCCATCTGCTATTTATATAGTGATTTGTGGTTTGAAGAACTAACAGCAAAATTTGTACTTTATGCAACAATTCGCAATTAATTTACTGCAGTACCAGAACTTTGAGTCATGTTGGGGGACTTGTGTTATGTAACTAACTCGTGGAAACTGGAACATGCATACTGTAACCATGCAAAGCAAACAATACCTATACTTCTAAATATTTGGAGGAATACTATAATAAGCCATCTCATGCTCATGGATTGGAAGACTTAATATTATTAATGTTTCCATACTACCCAAAGTAATCTAAATATTCAATATGATCTCTACCAAAATCCCAATGGCATTTTTTAACAGAAATGGGAAAAACAACTGAAAAAAGTTCATGTGGAATCACAAGAGTCTTGAAGTAGCCAGGTCAGTCTTGAGAAAGAACAAAGCTGTAGACATCACACTTCTTGATTTCAAAATTGCAAAGCTACAGTAATCAAAACAATATGGCACTGGCATAAAAACAGATATACAGACCAGTAGAACAGAATGAAGTTCAGAAATAAACCCATACATATATGGTTAACTAATCTTCTATAAGAGTTCCAAGAATACAAAATGGGGAAGGGATAGTCTCTTCAACAAATGGTGTGGATAAATTGGATATCTACATGCAAAATAATGAAATTGAATCTTTATCTTACACTATACACAAAAATCACTTCAAAATTGGATAAAATCTTAAATGTAAGACCTGAAACTATATAAAAGTCCTCGAAGAAAATTTAAGGAGAAACTTCATGACATTGATCTTGGCAATTACTTCCTGGCCATAACACCAAAGCCCAGGTAACAGAAACCAAGAACAAGTTGGACTGCATCAAGTTAAAAGTTTCTGTGCAGCATAGAAAATGGCAGAGTGAAAAGACAACCCATGTAATGGCAGAAAATATTTGCAAATCATATCTCTGATAAGAGGTGAATCTCCAAAATACTTAAGGAACTCCTGAAACTCAATAGTGAAAAAACCCAGGACACCTGGGTGGCACAGTTGGTTAGGCATCTGACTCCGTTTCAGCTCAGGTCATGATCTTGCAGTCGTGGAATCAAGCCCTGTGTCAGGCTCTGTGCTTAGTTTGGAGCCTGTTTCAAATTCTTTCTCCCTCTCCCTCTGCCCCTCCCCACTCATGCTTGCTCTGTCTTTCTCTTTCTCTCTCTCAAATAAATAAATAAAGTCTTTGAAAAAATAGTGAAAAAACCCTAATAACCTGATTTTAAAATGGACAAAGGACTCAAATAGACATTCTCCAAAGAATATATACAAATGGCCAATAGGTATATGAAGAAATGCTTAGTGTCAGTAGTTACCAGGGAAATGCAAATCAAAGCCACAATGAGATGTCATCTCACACCTGTCAGGATGGCTATTACCAAAACAACAAAAGACAAGAGCTGGTGAGGGTGTGGAGAATTATAATAAATTTTTGTACATTGTTAGTGGGAATGCTAAATGGTGCAGCTGGAAAACAGTATGGAAATTTCTCAGAAAACTAAAAGTAGAACTACTATATGATCCAGCAATACCACTTCTGAGTATTTCCTCCAGATAATTGAAATCAGGATCTTGAAGAGATGTTGGAACTCCTATGTTCAATGAAGCACTATCCACAATAAGTGAGAGGTGGAAACTACCTAAATGTCCACATTGACAGATGAATAGATAAAGATATTGTGGTGTATACATACACCACATACTCTTGGTATATACATTTGATATTCACCCTTGAAAAGAAGGAAATTCTGCAATATGTGACAATATGGATGAACCTTGAAGACATTATGATCAGTGAAATATGCCAGTTACAGACAGGGAAAGCCTTCCTTATCCCATTTGTAGGAAGTATCTAACATAATCACATTTATAGAATCAGAGACTGGAATGGAGATTATTGGGGGTTAGTGGAGGTGAGGGAAAAGGGGAGTAACTAATCAATGGGCACATAGTCTCAGTTAAGTAAGATAAGCTCTAGAGAGCTGCTGTATAACTTTGTGCCTATAGCCAACAATAATGTATTGTCGACTTAAAATTTAAGATGGTAGAAAGCCACTTAACTGTTCTTACAATAAAATAAAAATTTTTTAAAGGAGGAAAAGGGGCACCTGGGTAGCTTAGTCAGTTAAGGGTCTGATTCTTGATCTCAGCTTGGGTCTTGATCTCAAGGTTGTGGGTTCCAGTCCTGTGTTGGGCTCCATGCTGGGTATGGATCCTACTTAAAAAAAAATTAAAAACTAAAAAAAAATTTAAAAATTAAAGAAAATAAAAGTAGGCAGGGAATGAGTCAGATGAAACATTAAAATTAGAATCACAGGTGATAAAATTTTAAGTTAATATTGATTGTGTTAGTATTCCATTCTTAGATCTATACGCAAGAGAAAGGCATTCATATGCCCACCAGTAGATATGTACAAGAACATTCACAGCAACACTATTTGTAATAGCAAAAAACCTGGCAATAGCTGAAACACCCATGAACCTGAGAATAAACAAAATTGTGATTTACATAAACAATGGAATACTATACAGCAATGAAAATAAATGAACTTTTGCTACACACAGCAATATGGATTCAGTTTACAAGAAAAGTTGAACCAAAACAAAACCTAACACAAAACTACCTCTGGTAGGTCACCATTTATGAAAAGTTCAAAGACAGGTGAAAATATCCTATGATATTAGAAGCTAGGATACTGGTTACACTTACATCTTAGAAGAGTCATAAGGGAGTGTTTCTGGGGGTTTTGGTCATGTTCTATTTTTTGATATTGATGCTGATTACACGAGAATGTTCATTTTGTGAAAATTCTTTAAATTGTACAGTTGTGTTTTATGTACTTTTCTGTAAATATGTTATGATGCAATTGAAAGTTTATTAAAAATTATATGTATATATATATATAAAGAAAGAAAGAGAAAGAGAGACAGAGGCAGACAGAGACAGAGAGACAGACAGAGATTGCTATGGGAGTGGCTCTCATGTTTTCCTTAAATTTACCTAAGCCCGAAAACTGGTATGATCGCTTGAATGATTTTGCTAAAAAAAAAAAAACATGCAAGCAAAATCTAGGTTTTAGTAAAAAGTTAAGTTTAAATATTACTTCAGACTGTCTGAATCAAGAGACAGTAACATGCTTGAAATGTTTTTTTCTTACATGGACTGCTATGAAATTAACTGGAGTTTTTATATATGTGTTATTTCAATGTTATTACCTGCTCTTAAGCCAACATAGTAGTGGACAGAAGAACCATCATTCAGCCAACATGGTTTTTTAAAGTCGAGTTAAAAAAAAGCCCCAGATTATTTTGTTATGGGCTTTATTTCTCCATCCCTTGATTACAGTTGTTTTTACACATTTCTTTGTCTACAGTCACATTGTTTTTGGAGTTTTGGAAACAGCGACAGGCCAGAATGGAATATGAGTGGGACCTGGTGGATTTCGAAGAGGAGCAACAACAGCTCCAGCTGAGACCGGAATTTGAAGCAATGTGTAAACACAGGAAGATGAATGCAGTGACTAAGGTAGGTCAGGGCACTGACAGGCAGCATGTCTCAATGGAGTCACCACTGTAGGTCGCCGCACAAATAATAGTGTATATTTTAATTTGCCTTTAAAATTATTTTCCAACATATAAATCTTATAAACATCTTTCCTTGTTTATCACACATATCTCTAACATATACAAATAAAGTAGAGGGCGTCCAGGTGGTTCAGGTCTAAAGCAGAGCAGCTGCCTTCTGCTTAGGTCATGATCCTGCGGTCCTGGGATCGAGCCCCGCTTCGGGCTCCCTGCTCAGTGGGGAGCCTGCTTCTCCCTCTGCTTGTGTTCCCTCTCTCGCTGTCTCTCCTCTCTATCAAATAAATAAATAAAATCTTTAGAAAAAAAAAGTAGATAGAAAAGTATAATGAACCCCAGGTTGGACCCATCACCCAGCTTCAAAGAATACTAATTCATGGATAGTCTTGTTTCATTTACAATTGCTCCTCCCTGCCACGAGATGATTTTGAAGCAAATACGAGGCCTCATATCGTGACATAACCTAGTTTTCTAATAAATCAAATAAAAGGAAAATGGAAAATAATGTGTATGCAGTGGACTTAGTATATAAATATATATGCACATGGAAGTGATACTATGTTAATATACCAAAATTAAAATAGTATTGTATTAAGATAGCGAGCTTATGAGTGATTGTTTTATTAGACCTAATTTTATTCACCTAGTCCCTTTTAATTTATTATATTGGGAAGATCATTGCACTTCTGTCTGGATGGCAAAGTCTAGATTTGGGGTTCCTTCACTGGCAAATCACCTGTATGTTGGTAGTTTGTAATTTGACCTCTTGGTACCTCTTTTTTTTTTTTTTTTATGTGAAAAATGCAAGGTACTTTGCCTTCAAAAACCAGACTGTTGACTGCATATTCTTAGCATCCGTACCTTTCATCATCCATAATCACTGTGTGGCCTGATGCTGTTAAAGGGAGAAGAGAGTATGCCTCTAACACAGTCTCTTCAGCAGAATTTCCCACTCTGTTCAGGGCACTATTCTTGTGGCATAATACTCAAAATTATTTTCACAGTTCAGACATTTATGTATTCACTAAACATTAACTTTTAGTGAGACATTACCAAAAATTCAGTTAATTGGCAAAGGGGAAAAACGCCTCAGAAAATACATTAACAACTTGAGTAGCTGTATGACATTAAGAAAATATATTAAAAGGGCGCCTGGGTGGCTCAGATGGTTAAGCGTCTGCCTTCGGCTCAGGTCATGATCCCAGGGTCCTGGGATCGAGTCCCACAGGAGCCTGCTTCTCCCTCTGCTTCTCTCTCTCTCTCTCTCTCTCTCTCTCTCTCCTCCTCTGTCTCTCATGAATAAATAAATAAAATCTTTAAAAAAAAAAGAAAATATATTAAAAGAGACATTGTCATGATAATGACATGATGTGTATCTATTCATATTTCATGGTATAAAAAGGAAACTAAAAGCAAGCCTAAAATCATTGCCATAAAAACAAAATGTGCTGAACGTTTACATTTGAAACCAGCTGAAAAACAGTATGGATCGATTCACTGTGAATTGTCCGCTTGAATGGTTTTGAAATCAAGGTTTTTGACTTACTTGCAGTGCTTCTTCAGTGGGTCAGTATGACCAGAGCCCTCACATCTGAGTCTGTATTGGGAAACACATACATGTATGCGTGGACACATACACACGTGCACAAATATGCATACACAAACACATACATATTGGACACACATGTGTACACATACACACACATTCAGTAGAAACTCTTGGACAGCTATTCTGCCTGTCAAGTTCTGTTTGCATTCAGACTTCCCTAAAAATCCTCAAGGTGTAAAAATCCTCCCTATCTAAAGGATAGGATTACATGATTTAGATTTCTGCTGACAGCTATTTTTTACTATATAACAGTTTTTTTGGGTAAGATCTCACTGCCTCCTGATATAGCTAAGAATTTCAGCTGATAGAATGAATATCTTCCATTACTGACTTAGACAAACATCAAGATAGAAAAGTCTGGTCCCTTGAACTGTGTGGAAGAACACACAGAACACTGTAAATAGAAAGATGGTGCCCTATTTGATATGTATAGCAATCATAGAGCAATGCAGTTCAATTCGGTTCAATTAGAAGAAAACTATAATATCATTAAAGCATGTCCACTTAAGCAGCAGCCCCCAGGTTTTGACTTTGTTTCCCATCTACCAGGCCCTGAATACCACTCTGTTTCAATCCTGAGGATATAGTGTGTATCCAGTATGTCTCATATCATGTGTGAAATATCTCACTTAAGAGCCCTGAAGGTCTCTCCTTGAAGGGAAGGAACCACTGCTAGAATGTAGCTGCCCCTGAGCTGTAGTGGATTCTGGGGGAGATTTCTACTTTAACTGGGTTTTATGGTTTTGACTACTGCTTGGCTTCCCAACTTTGAGGGTAGATTTTGAATTTTGCTGTGATTTCTTCAAAATTGCAGGAGATGGAACCTTACATGCCTCTATGTAGTCGTCTTCCATGGTACTTTTTATCAGGAGCTACGGTGACATTATGGGTGAGCATTCTTGGAAAACTGCTCTCATCTCTTGATATGCAATCATTTTAGGATTAGCTCAGCAGTTTCATCTGCCATGGCTCTTGAGTCCCTCCCCCCCTTCTCCCCCTCTCCTGGCTTTTTATTTTGAATAGAGCTCCTATGTAAAATCAAGTGTGATCCACATGGATGTGCCATAATTGAACCTTGGAGAAAGAGCTCGGGGAGAGACTGGTGCCTCCTCTTAGAGCCTGCCCCTCCCCCTCTCCCAGCAACCAGAACAGTGTGACAGATAATTTGTTTGCAGGCTATTTGGGTTTTGTTTCCTTAAAAAAATCATTAATTTATCTTTATCGCCAATTAAAATATCTACACAAAATGCCAAAAAAAGCATATACTCTTGAATTTATTTTCTTCCTGAAATAAATAGAAGAAAGTACTTCTTCTACTTGAAGAGTTTAATTAGCGTGTCCCATTGTGAGGGAGTCAGGTTTTTCCATGCCTTTTAGTTAATAGATTCCTCCATCACCACAATTTATTTCCTGCCCTCCAACTTTCCAAATGTGTGTCCTCTCACAGATGGCCTTGAATTTTAAGGAAAAGAAGCAGTGTTAACCCTCTGAGAGTTTAGCATGTTGAAGTATAAATAATTAGCAGCTGTTGACTAGAATTTAACCTTACAGTTCATATTATCCCATAATATTTTATCTTTAACATTTCTAGTTAAATGTATTGATTTTTCTCTTTTAAATGTGTTTTCTTAGATGATATAACAGTCACTGAGGAGAAGTGATAGAGTAAATAATACTTTATTAATAATATAGCAATAATCAATTCAGGGCACTGCTTGAGAAATAATCTAGAGTGTGGTCCCAGAAAGATTATTCTTTTATTTCTAGTACTCATTCCATTTGATTCAATCCCTCAACTTTCACAATCAGATTTTCCAGTCATGGAGGTTAATGCATCCCCAGATCTTTGGGTTTTTGCAATATGGGAAGTGTTTAAAATTTATGTAGAATCTATACAAATATCTAAACGACCAGGCATATCAGAACACTAATGGCAACATTCTGGGGGGAAATGAAATAGAATCTCTAAATGTGTTCTTCTTGGGAAAGTACATGGTCTTCACACTACCTGTTTAACTACAACCCAGGGCAGAGTTTGCATTGTGGAGCGGCCATGTGTATTTTAAGCTTTGTGGGCCACAAATAGTCTCTGCATGTGATCATCTTTGTTTTTCCGTATAACCTTTAAAAAAAGCAAAAAGGCATCTTTAACTCAAGAAGCATACAAGAGCAAGTAAGGCCACAGGCAGGATTTGGCCTTCTGGCTAGTTTCCAACGCTTGGTAGAGGACAGGCCTAAAGGATGGGCAATGACTACTTGTCTGGTTTAGACTCACCCAACTGCAACCATATGTCTTGTCTTCTCTCCAACCCTTTTGCCTTGCCAGTGTTCTTTTCCTGCCATCTATGGTGAGAGAGACTGGCTTGGTCTGCTTCCCAAGTGAGAGGGGCTAACCTTAACATAATGAGATGAAGAGAGTCGTATGTTTCAGGTGTGTGCGCATTGCAGAGATACGGAGACCAGGGTGATAGATTCCTTGTTTCCCTTTTCCAGATGGCCCTTGTCATCGCGTGTATGGTAGCTGTGATTGTGTACCGCCTGTCAGTGTTTGCTACATTTGCTAGCTTCATGGAAAGTGAAGCATCCTTCAAGCATGTCAAAAGTTTCCTCACTCCCCAGATAACCACGTCACTCAGTGGATCCTGCTTGAACTTTATCGTCATCTTGATCTTGAATTTCTTTTATGAAAAGATATCTGCATGGATTACAAAAATGGGTAAGCTGGCTAGGTCATCTGTGTGACACTGAAAAAATGTTCTACCAGCACTCTACATCCATTTTGGGCCATGCCTTGGGGAGTTTATTTTTAAAGGCACATGCTAAGCAGTTTTTTTCTATGTAGACACATAGGCTGGTAGTCAGATTCCCTTAATAGCCACATTTAGGTCCATTATGGTGGAAGCAAGAAAAAGAACTAAATGGAAGAATTAAGATGCTGTAGGTCTTTCAGAGTATTCTTGTCTTAATCTTCCCTTGATTGGGCTAGATGAATTTTAAGTAAAATCCCGACTTTTGTCAAGACACAGATAATTTTTATTTCATTTGTATGGTTTTTGGAAGGTATTTGATTTTGAAAACGATTGCAGGAAAAACAAAACAATCAGCTCCTCCTGAGTAAATTTAAAATGTAGTACTTTTCTTTTCAGTTGCCGTAGGTCTTAGACTGTGGATTATTTTCCTTTTTTAAATTAATTAATGTTGAGAGAGAGAGGAGCATGTGTGCATGCTGTGGTGGGGAGGGGCCGAGTGAGAGGGAGAGAGAATCTTAAGCATCCTGGGCATGGAGCCTGGGCGGGGGGGCTGGCGAGATCACAACCCTGATATCAGGACCTGAGCCAGTCAAGTCAGACACTTAACTGAGCCCCACCCAGGTGCCCCTCTTTTCCTTTTAAATTATTAAAAGTTCTCCTACAGGGGCGCCTGGGTGGCTCAGTCGTTAAGCGTCTGCCTTCGGCTTGGGTCATGATCCCGGGGTCCTGGGATCGAGCCCCACATCGGGGTCCCTGCTCGGTGGGGAGCCTGCTTCTCCCTCTCCCACTCCCCCTGCTTGTGTTCCCTCTCTCGCTGTGTCTCTCTCTGTCAAATAAAAATAAATAAAAATTTAAAAAATAAATAAATAAAAATAAAAGTTCTCCTACAGCCATGAGGAGGTCACAGTTTAAGTGGGAGATTCAGTCAGAGAGAGGAGTGCGGAGCACAGTTGCTTCTGGTCTTGCCCCCAGCAAGTTGGAAGTGAGATCAGAGACCCCTCCAGGCCTCAGCCTCTCCTCTGCATGCTCAGGTCCCCCCTCTAAGTCAGTACACCATCGTTGTGCCCAACGGTAACCAGAAAGAGCACATTATCATTGAGCTCCAGAGTATGCACTAGGAAGCAACTTCTATTAAATTCTATTTTCAAATTTGTAGTTCTCGCTCAATTTTACTGCTTTTTTTTTTTTTTGGTTAATAAAATCTAGCAGATAGCACTTAAAAACAAAGCATCTAAAAAATCACAAATTTCGGCGAGACACTTGTATACACATTAGAGATTTTGTAAGAATGCAGCTGAATTTCATTAAAATGGAGGAATTTTCTGTGTCTTTAGAATAATATGTGTTACCATTTCAGTAGCATTGAAGCTGTCACCAATTTGGCTAGATCAGCTCATGCTGTTGGGAGATTATCAGCTCAGAAAGACATGCTCCCTGACTTTCTTACAACTGCTGATGCTTCTCTCTGATGTGAAGGGAATCTAATATTTTTTATCTTTGGAATTCACTAAATGTTAGATCATGATCATGCATTTTAAATAAAAGAGAGAAAGTGTATCATTACTGCCACCAATTGTATGACATTCTTTTCAAAATTAATATAACCATTTAATTCATGAGAGGAAAAAACAATTTATGGAAACCATCCTCTGCCCTTGAGGATGCCCTTTACTTTGTTTAAACCTGATTGACAACAGACGAGAGAGAGATCTGATATGTTTACAGGATATCATAAAGTATACCAGGGTAAGCATAAGCCTCTCCAGTCTGATATGGGTTTGAATTCCATATTCTCTTTTTTTCTCTTTAAATTTTTTTGTTATGTTAATTACCATACTTTACATCATTAGGTTTTGATGTAGTGTTCCATAATTCATTGTTTGTGCATAACACCCAGTGCTCCATGCAGAACGTGCCCTCTTTAATACCCATCACCAGGCTAACCCATCCCCCCACCCCCCTCCCCTCTAGAACCCTCAGTTTGTTTTTCAGAGTCCATCGTCTCTCATGGTTCGTCTCCCCCTCCAGTTTCCCCCCTTCATTCTTCCCCTCCTGCTATCTTCTTCTTTTTTTTTTCTTAACATATATTGCATTATTTGTTTCAGAGGTACAGATCTGTGATTCAACAGTCTTGCACAATTCACAGCACTCGCCATAGCACATACCCTCCTAAATGTCTATCACCCAGCCACCCCATCCCTCCCACCCCACCCCCACTCCAGCAACCCTCAGTTTGTTTCCTGAGATTGAGAATTCCTCATATCAGTGAGGTCATATGATACATGTCTTTCTCTGATTGACTTATTTCACTCAGCATAACACCCTTCAGTTCCATCCACGTTGTTGCAAGTGGCAAGATCTCATTCCCTTTGATGGCTGCATAATATTCCATTGTGTGTATGTGTGTATATATATATATATATATATATATATATATATATATATATATATACCACATCTTTTTTTTTTAAGATTTTTTATTTATTTATTTGACAGAGAGATAGAGAGCACAAGTATGCAGAGTGGCAGGCAGAGGGAGAGGGAGAAGCAGGCTCTCCACTGAGCAGGGAACTGGACGTGGGGCTCGATCCCAGGACCGCAGGATCATGACCTGAGCTGAAGGCAGCTGCTTAACCGACTGAGCCACCCAGGCGCCCCCACCACATCTTCTTTATCCATTCATCGGTCAATGGATATCTTGGCTGTTTCTACAGTTTGGCTATTGTGGACATTGCTGCTATAAACATCAGGGTGCACGTACCTCTTCGGATCCCTACATTTGTATCTTTGGGGTAAATACCCAGTAGTGCAATTGCTGGGTCTAGGGTAGCTCTATTTTCAACTTTTTGAGGAAACTCCATACTGTTTTCCAGAGTGGTTGCACCAGCTTGCATTCCCACCAACAGTGTAGGAGGGTTGAATTCCGTATTCTGACTGTGTGACTCCATGTGAAGTATTTTATCCATCTAAATATAACAATAACTGCTTCCTAGTCTTCTCTATGATTAGATTAATACAAAGTCTCTAATAGAAAGCCAAGCACAAATCTGTAGTTACTTAATATTGGTCTGTTAGGACAAGAGTGGGTCATATTTCAACAGGTTCTCAGAATAATATGACTAATAATCTGACTTGTCCCAGATAATACAGAATTGAGGGAGAAACAGGAAGGCGCATAATTTAACCTTGGTGTTTTATTACTTAACAGAAATTCCTCGAACTTACCAGGAATATGAGAGCAGTCTTACCTTGAAAATGTTCCTGTTTCAGTTTGTGAATTTTTACTCGTCCTGCTTCTATGTAGCTTTCTTTAAAGGGAAGTTCGTGGGCTATCCCGGAAAATACACATATTTGTTTAATGTATGGAGAAGTGAAGAGGTAAGAATTCTCTTGAGAGGCTTGTGGCTTCAGGAACTCAGTTTTAACTAAATACTTGTTGGGTGCCCAGCACTAACTCAGATTTTATCAAGATTTAAGAGAAGTCTAAGACACTGACTCTCTACACAGAGAGTATTGATCTTACAATCCTGTCATCTGGTAGACTTTCCAGTTCCTTTGGGGCAAGCAGTTATTTTGTGCCTATTATCTAGGAATAAAATATGAGCTATGAAATGGGATAAGTGAGTTCTGTATTCCTGAAGGCGTCCTGCAAAGGATAATTGATAGCATTCCAGAAGTAGAGCAAGAAGGGCTCTCCCATGGGTCATAGAGCTAGACCACATCAGTGGTTTCCATACCTGCCTTGCATCCAAATCACATGAAGAAAATAACAACTCCTGGCCTTGATCCTGACAGAAAGATTCAGGATTTTCTAAGAATGAGACCCAGCAATCTGAATCTAATGCAGCTATCCTGTAACTGGTTAGTGATCCTGCTTGAAACTATTGAGCTAAATATCTCTTTATATCCCTTTAATATCCATTCCCATCAAAATCTTCAGATTCTAGTCTTCAGGACTGAGATTTCTTCTGTTGGCAAAAGTCCATCTTTCATCGTTCACTTTTCTTTTTTTTCTTGCTTCTAACTAGTGTGATCCTGGAGGCTGTCTGATAGAATTGACAACCCAGTTGACCATCATAATGACTGGGAAACAGATCTTCGGAAATGTCAAAGAAGCCATTTATCCGTATGTATGACTTACAAGTTGTTCTTGATTCAAGTAACCTTGAGAGATTTCCTCTGGAAGAAGATGGAATTCTTTTATTATCATGGTATCAATGTTAGCAAATGGTTAACTCAACAAAAACTCACTTTTAATCAACAGTTAGGAATGCACTAATGTAATGTAGGCTTTTAGATACGGATTTTTATTGCTTGAGTGAAGTTGAGGAAAAGGTATTATCTCCCTCTCCTATGGAGATTCCATTGGGAAATATAAATGTTTTATCCTCTGTACATTATTCTATATGTTACATATTACTTCTCAAGATTACTAAAAGTTGAACTCTGTAAAAATATTTTTGTGACATGGACACACTTAAGCACAAAAATTGGTCACGAATTAAGTTTTGGTATATGAAGGGATTGCTTCCTATTCCAAAAACGTAGCAATAATGAATATGTTATGAAAAGAAAAACCAAAATGACAGTTGATCTCAGATATAAGTTGAAAATTTCCATGAATAAAAAGAGAAAGAATCATAAGCCTGTCATCTTGCAGGGCTCCTAGTTAGGAAATGACAGCATCAAGGTTTAGCACCTATAGTATCAAGTGGACTAAAGTGCTCTACTTGAGACCAGGGCTTGGCCAGTGTAACTGTACTTGAAGGTAGGGATTAGGTTTATTCTCACCTCTTCATGAAAGGAGGTTGAAAACACCCTCCTCTTCTGCTCCCACCTCTCCCTACAGTTCAGTAGTTCTCCTGGGGTTCTATTTCATGTGCTGACAAAGGAAGAACATGACATATCTTTGCAAACAGTATGTGATAAACCATATCACAGTTACCATAGAGAAATAATTCTAAGCTATTATTTTAAATCCCAACTGTAGATTGAGAACCTGGAGGGCAGAATGGGGATAACTCCTAAACCAAACACAAGAGGGAGAATAAATATTCACAGAAAGGAAAAGAGACAGACACACAGGGAAGTAAAAGAAAAAAGAAGCAAGTAAAATTAAGCCTACGAACCAAAATTCCAAAACTTATGAGGACATTTCATGCTACAAAGGCTACTAGCAAAATCAGTTTTTAGAAAGTGAACTTACTCTAGCTAGAAGATTCTGGCAAAGCCTAAAAACGTAAAAGGAGGAGGTGCCTGCGTGGCTCAGTCCTTAAGCGTCTGCCTTCGGCTCAGATCATGATCTCAGGGTCCTGGGATCGAGGCCTGCATCGGGCTCCTTGCTCAGCCAGGAGCCTGCTTCTCGCTCTCCCGCTCCCCCTGCTTGTGTTCCCTCTCTCGCTTTGTCTCTCTCTGTCAAATAAATAAATAAAATCTTAAAAAAAAAACCCAAAAACATAAAAAGGAGGTGATACTGTCATTTAAAAGGGTCAGGAAATAATTTAAATAAAAACATATAAATGAAACAAGAACAAATTAATATGAAAAAGAACCAATTCTACATAAATGAAATATGGTACTTTAAATAAAGAGTACAGTAGATGACATTGATTGCAGATTGGACACAATTGAAGAATGAGTTATTGACTTGGAAAATGGTACTGAGAAATTCCCTCATTGTACAATACAACAGAGTGACAATGAGATTAAAAAAATTGAAGTGACAGGAAGCTATATTATATTAAAAGGCTTCCATATTAACTTACTAGTAGTTTCAGAAAAAGAGAATTGAGTAAATGATGGAGGAAAAAATTCTTTCACCAGTTCTTTCTTACCAATTCTCTGAATAGGTAATTGCTGAAAATTTTCCAGAAATGAAGAAAAACATGAGTTTCAGAAATGAAAAAGAATTTGGAGTATAAAGTAAGATAAATAAAATTAAACTCACACCCAGATACATTACCAATTCTCTGAATAGGTAATTGCTGAAAATTTTCCAGAAATGAAGAAAAACATGAGTTTCAGAAATGAAAAAGAATTTGGAGTATGAAGTAAGATAAATAAAATTTAACTCACACCCAGATACGTTATGGTGTAACTCCAGAACATGAGAGCTAAACAAACTTAAAATCTTTCAGGAGAAAAAACAATATCATCTACACTGTCCACAGATTTCTTACTCCTTGCATTAGATACAGGAGACAGAGTATTTTCAAGATTCTGAGTAAAATTAATGTGCACCTTAGATTTCTAAAACCAGTTTAACTAATGTATAAAGTGCAGGTGAAACAAAGACAACTTCTAGACATAAAAAACAAGAGTTTATGTTCATAGACTGTCACTGAAAGGTGTAGTTGAGCAAGAAAAGAATACAGAATGAAAGTTTGGGATGCAAGAAACATTGATCAGTACAGAGGTAGTTAGCACCAAAAAAATGAAATACTTTGATATCAGTCTAAAAAATATATGGGATTTGTATGCTGAAAACTACAGATCCTGATGGGAAAAAAATTTTTAAGCTATATGAATGGAGAGAAATGTTGTGTTCACGTATTGGAAGACTCAAATTAGTAAAGATGCCAGTTAGCCCCCAAGTTGATATATAGTTTTGTTATTCAAGTCATAATATCAGCAGAATTTCTTTCTGTGCATATAGACAAGCAGATTCTAGAATTTATATAGAAGATGAAGAGCTAAAATAAGCAAAACAATTCTGATAAAAAATAAAGTTGGAAAAATTGTACTACTCCATTTTAAGGCTTACTATAAAACTGTATTAATCAAGATGTTGGGATTGGTGAAAGGATACGTATTTGTATTAACAGAACAGAGTAGGGATTGCAGAAATAAATCTACATAAATATGGCCATTTTATTTTTGACAAAGGTGCAAAAGCAGCTCATTGAAGAAAGAACAGTCTTTTCAGCTCCTCATGCTGGACCAATTGGACCTCCATTGGCAAAATAGCAAAACTTGTTTTAAACCTTACACCTCATTTAAAAATTAACTGAAAATGGATCATAGATGATCAAACCATATTTAGGAAAGCAAGGAAGCACTTATTATAAAATTCAAGATAACGGTTACTATGTGGGGACTGAGGAGTTAGTAAATGGAAGTGCTCCTGGGGTTCCTGGGAGATTTTTCTTGCTTAAACTGGGTGATCCCCTTTTCTTTGTGATTCCAGTTCCATGTATGCCCATCTTTTTGATATTGTCTGAAAAATCTCAGGTGTTCTGTGCCCTTCCTCCTTGTCTTTCAGTTTGGATATAAAGTAGCATGTAAGTGTCATTTTAATGTGCGTTTGCTATAGTACTTCAAATTTTACAAATTTGGAAAGTACAAATGATATCTCATTTTGGCCTTATTTTGCATGTCCCTGATTAATAACATGAATGAGCAGTTTTAGCCATTGTGTTTCCTCTTCAGTGAAATGCTTTTTGGTGTTGTTTAACCATTTTTCTACCGATTTATCCTTTTCTAATTGATTTGTAGGAATACTTTATAACTTCTGGTGACTGTTTTTGTTTGGGATTTGGTCATATGTGTTGTGCATATGTTATCCGAACATAAATTTTGTCTCTTTATATTTCTCAACCCCACACTATTGACAATTTGGGCCAGATAATTCTTTGTTGTAGGGGGCTGTCCTCTGCATTGTAAGAGGTTTAGCCACATCCTTGGACTCTATACAGACTAGATGCCAGTAGCCCACCTTCTCCCCAGCTGTGACAACCAAAAATGTCTCTGACATTGCAAATGTACCCTTGTGGGCTAAATCATTCTCTAGGGAACCTCTGGTATAGATGGATAAAAGAATATTCTTTTAATCCAGTAGAATTTACCAATCTTTTCTTTTATGGGTTAGCATTTTTCAAGACTTATTTAATAAATCCTTCCCTACCCCAAGATCAAAAAGATGTTCTCATATACTTCTAAATTTTTAACATTTTTACATTATTGTCTTTATCTTTTAAAGTTTGAATATACATGGAAAAGATTTTTGTGTTTGATATGAAGTTCAAATTTAATTTCTTTCCCACATACACAGAGATATGTAATTGTTGTGTTTACCATTTACTGAGAAGTTCCTCTTCTCCAGTTTTCATGGTCTGCAGTACTACCTTATGTCATATAGCAAGTGCAAGGCTAGTACTATTTCCATTCTGTTCCAGGATTTGTCTATCCTTGTTACCAATGCTATACTCTCTTAATTAATACAGCTTAATAATAAGTCTTGATCTCTGGTGGGTCAAGTCTTACCAACTTATTCTTCACCTATAGAAATATATTGGCTATCTTTTGTCTTTTGTCTTTCTGTACAGATTTTAAAAACATCTTGTCAGACCCCACATGGAAAAGTATTTTGGTTTTTTGATTGAAATTACTTTCAGTTGTTTCAGTAAAACAACTGCCATTTTCATAATACCAAGTCTTTTTATTTCATGAATGTTTATTTTGGACTTTAATGACTTTAAATAAAGATTTAAACTTCTGCATATAGGTCTTATAGATCTTTTATCAAATCCATCTAAAGGTACTTTCAATCTTAGTTGCTATTGTAAATGATATCTTTTTAAAAATTATGTTTTCTACTTGTGTTTTGTGGGTATGTAGAAATAAAATATGTAGATAAACTCCATTATTTTTTCTAATAATTCTTATCTAATTTCATTTGGGTTTTCTAAGCAGGCAGTTCATTCACATGACTGTTAATCTGAGTCAGAGATTTCTTCTCTTCATTTCCAATCCTTTTACCTTTTTCTTTTTCATCTTGCTGTGCTAAAATCTCCTGTAGATTCTCTCTCTTTTTTTTTTTGCAGAAAATTATTTATTAAATTGACCATGAATTCATAACGCTTGCTCGGCATAGTGCTACTTTATTGACATAAGATGACTTCTTTTTTTAATTTTAATTTATGTAGTTAACATACAGTGTTATATTCATTTTAGGTGTACAAAATAGTCATTCCATATTTCCATATATTACCCAGTGCTCATCAAGATAAGTGTACTCTTAATCCCTTTCACCTATTTCACCCTTTCCTTCACTCACCTCCTCTCTGGTAACCATTTGTTTGTTCTCTGCAGCTAGGAGTCTGGTTTTTTTATTTGTCCCTCTCTTTTTTTTTTTTTCTTTTTTTTCTTTAATTCCCCATATGAGTAATATCCTATGGTACTTGTCTTTCTCTGACTTGTTTTGCTTAGCATTATGCTCTCTAGATCTATCCACATTTTTGTAAATGTCAAGATTCCATTCTTTTTATGGCTGAATAATATTCCATGGTGTGTGTGTATGCACACATATCACATCATTTTTTTAAAGATTTATTTATTTATTTTAGAGAGGAAGAGAGAAAACAAGCGGGGGGGGGGAAGCAGAGAGAGAGAGAGAGGGAGAGAATCTCAAGCAGACTCCCCACTGAGCGTGGAGCTGATGAGGGGCTCAATCCCACAACCCTGAGATCATGACCTGAGCCAAAATCAAGAGTCGGACACTCAACAAACTGAGCCACGCAGGTGCTCCTACCACATCTTCTTCATCCATTCATTTATCTATCAGTGGACACTTTGGTTGCTTCCATAATGTGGCTACTGTAAATAATGCTGCAATAAACAGGGGTGCATGTATCCCTTTAAATTAGTGTCTTTGTATTCTTTGGGAAAATACCCATTAGTGCAATTACTGGATTATAGGGTAGTTCCATTTTTACTTTTTGAGGAACCTCCATACTGTCTTCCACAGTGGCTGAACCAATTTGCATTCCCACTGACAGTGCAAGAGGGTTCGTTTTTCTCCACATCCTTGCCAGCACTTATTATTTCTTGTCTTTTTTGATTTTAGCCATTCTGATGGGTGTGAGGAGATTACTCATTGTGGTTTTGATTTGCATTTCCCTGATGATGAGCGATGTTGAGCATTTTTTCATGTGTCTGTTGGCCATCTGTGTGTCTTCTTTGGAGAAATGGTTGTTCATGTTGATATTTTTAAAGTGGAATATTTGTTTTTTGGGTGTTGAGGTATATCAGTTCATTATATATTTGGATACTAATCCTTTATTGGATATGTCATTTGCAAATATCTTCTATTTAGTATGTTGCCTTTTATAGTTTGTTGGTTTTGTTGGTTGTTTCCTTCGCTGTGTCTAATAGATTCTTGACTAAGATCATGCAAAGTCTTATTTTGTTATTGATTCTAAAGGGAATGGTTCTAACTTTTCCCTGTTCAGAATGATGTTTGCCCCAGGATTTTGGTAGGTGTTTTTGATCAGATTGAGGTAATTTCCTTCTTTTCCTGCTTTTCTGTCATAAATAGGTTTTAATAGTGCTTGAAATGTATCAAATGCATTTTTCTGCATTAGTCAACATAATTTTATGTTTTTCTCCTTAAATCTGTTAGTGTCATTTATTACATTGATTGCTTTCCTAATTAAAAAAAAAGGCTTTCTGTTCCTTAAAGTAATCCAACATTACCATGATACATTATTTTTCAAATAGTATGGAATTTAGTTAGGCAATATTTTGTTTAGGATTATTGCATTTATTTTCATGTGTTTGATAGGCCTCTGTGTTTCCTTTGTCATATATTTTCCCTTGTAACCAGTTTCTCATTTCCTTGAGCATCCTTCTGAGTATCACAACAACATAAAGGTTAGTAAATTAAATAGAAAAAAAAAACAAAAAAATGGTCCTATGGTGACCCTCTCCTCCACATGCTTTTTAACAGAACTGTCTCTGAGTAAATATATTCCCGGGGGGAGAGTCGGGGTTGTCTTATTTTCTTAATATGTCGATAAAAAACTTTGACCTCAGCATGTGTTGTAAAAAGAACGCTAGATTCTTATTTCGACTTTAGCTGTAGTTACATTCTCTTTGCTCTGTGATCTTAAGTTACTTAACCTCTCTTACCACCAATTTCTAGATTTAACACCCTGGTTTTCTGACCCCTGTCTTTTAAATTCTAATCATATATTTACTTTTATCACTTCCAACAGTATGGTTCTGAATTGGTGGAGACGTCGGAAAGCTCGGACCAACTCTGAAAAGCTATACAGTCGATGGGAGCAGGATCATGACCTTGAAACTTTTGGATCTCTTGGGCTATTCTATGAGTATTTAGAAACAGGTAATTTTTAACCACGGTCTTGAAACATAAGAGTCAGGCTGAGTAAAGTGAGTTTTTTTAGCTCTTAATATTTTTTCCTGCCTTGCATCTAGTAGGTGTCCAATAAACCATTGAATGGTGGATGAAAAGACAGGTGGATGGATATATTTCTTGCTAGATAGAATGAAGAATGAAGTTTAGTTTCAAAACGGCAATGTTAGAGATGTATTTCCTATCAACTGAATGTTAAGATTGTTGAACCAAATAAAGTAGGGATCACTTTTTAACTCCTGTCTCAAATTAGCTTGCATAGCTCTCCTGTTTGCCTCACTGACAGCCCAGAGAGAGAGTAAGTTGAAAAACATGTCCAGAGTCTGACATACATTTAGTGTAAGTCCTTTAATTTCAGGCTGAAAAGAAGCGGGCTAAAAGCAGTTGTGTAGGGGAAGTTTATGTTGAACACAAGAAATGCATAAAAAATGCTGAGGATTGAACAGAGAGATTTTGAGGTGAAATATTAGGAGGGATGATGATGGAGACTGCTTGTAAAGTCTACTTAAATGTTTCCTCTCAAGTTATTTCTCTGCTTCTCTGGTAGAATTAAGGAGGACATTTTGCTTTACTTACTCTCGAGGCCCATAAAAGTATGGTGGAATGAAAAAATGACCTGAAATTGCTACTGATTCTCCACTGTGATACATATACATGATACCTGGATTGAAATAGGTGAATTTAGGACAAATTGAGAGAAGTCTGTTTCATATAGCTGGTTGTAAAATTGGGCAGTCCTCACTTTATAGGATGATAGGGCTGTAATTTTTAATTGTGTATCAAATGCATTTGTGCATAAATGCATTAGGGATTATCGCTGCAATTAAAAAATGAAATCAAGGTTTCCTAAGAAAATTAACTACCATTTATTGAGGCACAGCTGAGTTAGTTTATTCTGGATGTTTTATGTACATTATCACTAATCTTGAAACATTCCACAGAGTACTCATTATTCACTGCATTTTGTTTTAGAGGATACTGAAATTTGGATGGGTCAATTTTGTGGCCATGTGCCACAAAGATTTTTAAGTAAAATGTGGTATTTGAACCCAGAAGATTCGAGTTGTTTCTACATAGTGCTTCCTCTGAATTTTCTGTCTTTTAGTTCAGTAGAGGTGTTCAGTTGGGTTAGTAAATGGCAAGGCTAATTCTTTTGAGAAACTCTTGTGAGAAAAGTTGAAATCCAGAAACACTTGAGATTCATCTAAAAATAGAGGGCTAATAGAAGAGTCTTTCTTTCTCCCTTCAGTGGAAAGCCATTCCCGTATCTCTTATTATATGGTTTCCACTCACGTGGGAAGCCTGGACTGCCAGTTGAATGCATTCTTGTACCTCCATCATTGTTGGAAACAAAAGAACAAAAATGGGAAAAGAAGCTAACTTACATAGGTGTTAAGTCTTAATGAGGAAAGAGAATAAAATTTATTTAGGAAGATGTCAAGATAGGATAGAGGATCAGGACCTTAACAAACACCTCATTCCAAAAAATTGTGTATTTCCTTGTCCCACATGTAATTTATATATGTTGTAATGCTTTAGATGACTTATTTTCTGATTTATTCTCAAATATCTTCCTTTGCACTGCCTTTTCAATTCTTAGCGTCTTCAAACCTTTAACAGTATAGTTTGTATATGTTGTAGTTGGATATGTTTATATGCCCAATACATGCTGGCTCTTGGAAGCATGCAAATGAATCGGTCATTATCCCTGATCTCATAGATTTAGCAAGATAGAAAAACTTGATTACCCCACTAATGTGTCACTACCAGTGTTAAGACTAGACCAGCGTAGAGCTAAACATAGCCCCTAATAAAATGGTATGTTTTAAGAAGAATAAAGAGAATCTCTTCTCTTAACAAGAAGAGATGCTTTCTTCATCTCTGACATCTTCATCATCTGACAAGCAGATGTCCAAAGAAACAGCAAGGACAGAACTGTGCTGTACATGCCCAGTTTCTCCTTTCTGTTCTAGCCAGTAACTAAGTCGCTATGCTTCCAGTGGGGAAGAGGAAGCAGGCAAATTGAAAGAGGCCTGGAGTGTTTTGCTGGTGTAGATCCCTCCAAAATGAGGACATTGCAGGATTTGGGCAAAGTCTTCCCCCTTTTCTCCTTCACAATAATGAGTTGACTAATTTTTCTTTTTTCCCCACAGTTATCCAGTTTGGATTTGTTACATTATTTGTGGCCTCTTTTCCTTTGGCTCCTCTTCTTGCTCTCTTGAATAATATTATAGAGATCCGAGTGGACGCCTGGAAACTTACGACTCAGTACAGGAGACCCGTTGCTGCTAAAGCTCACAGCATAGGTGTTTGGCAAGACATTCTTTATGGAATGGCTGTCCTTTCTGTTGCAACTAATGTAAGTGGACCAATTGTGCTTGGGTGGCTTTGTATTTTATTTTATTTTGTTTTCTTGGGGGTGGGAAGATATGAATGATGCTTATTAACTCAATCTTTTCCTGTGTTAACTTCATCATGGTGACAGTCCATAACGATACATCATCCCTACACTTTATTTTTTTTTAGAGAGAGAGAGAGCATGTGGGTGAATGGGGGTCGGAGGGAGGAGCAGAGGGAGAGGGAAAGAGAATCTTAAGCAGGTTCCACGCCCAGCACAGAGCCTGACACCAGGCTTGGTCTCACAACCCTGAGATCGTGACCTGAGTCGAAATCAAGAATCAGATGCTTAACCAACTGAGCCACCCGGGTGCCCCCCATCCTTACACTTTTATGCACTAAACAACATAGAGAAATTTAGGACATGCACACTCTTAGAAATACAAGGAAAACTGTAAAACCACTCTCCTTGAAATACCATGATAGAGTTTCATAGCACATGACAAAGTAGACAGAAAATATGTATATATGCTATAGGAATGGTATTTTCCCATCCTTCCCTAAGCTCTGGAATGGTATAAATACCATGTTTCTTTTAGGTTAGGTAAGTCCATTTAAAACCATCTGGCTCTGCCTTCTACATTTTTAGTGGTAGGTTTTGTTTTGTTTTTGTAAAGATTTTATTTATTTATTAGAGAGAGAGAGAGAGCAGGAGAGAGCATGAGCAGGGGGTAGAGGGAGAAGCAGGCTCCCCGCTGAGCAGGGAGCCCAGTGCACAGGGGGCTGGATCCCAATCATGACCTGAGCTATATAAATATAGCTATATATATAAATATGCTATAGATTTGACTAATACAGTTAAAGCTTGATTATAGATGATGTTGTATACTACAAATAGAGAATATACAACATTTACATGTTATGTTTATGGAGCACTTATTAAAAAATGATAATAAAACTAAATTCCCCAAAAGCAGAAATTTTTACAATATATATTTATATACAATAATGGTATAAAAATTGAAGTTGATAATAAAGATGATTTAAAAAAAAAATCTAAGCACCTAACATTCACACTTCTAAGTAAGCTTTACTATATAAAGAGGAAGCAAAATTGAAATATAAAGAGTACTTAATTAAAATGAAAACCTATAGGAACTAGCTAAAACCAGTTACAGAAAAATTTATAGCAATAAATGCTTTTATTATTAAAAAAGAGGACTTGAAAGCATGAGCTGAGCATGAGTTCAGAAACTTAAGGAAAATATAAAACTAATCAACAGAAAGTAGTAAGAAGTAATTAATACAGATATAATCAGAAATAGTCAAATTGGAAAACAAATAAAAAGCAGTATAATTCCTAAGTGAATCAAGAGTTGGTTCATTGAAAATATGTATAAAATAAACAGAACTCTGAAAATCTCCAGCAAGAAAAAAAGACTTACAAGATACAGGTGAGAAAATTATGAAACTGTTATATGTTCCTTTATTCCAATAAATTTTAAAATCTATTTGAAATTGTCACCTTTTTAGAAAATAAAAACTGCCAAAGTTTATTCAGTAAGTGATAGAAAACCTGATTGGACCAGTAGCTATCAAAGTAGTATTAAAAGTTTTTTAAAAAGCTACCACTAAGGGGCACCTGGGTGGCTCAGTCGGTTAAGTGTCTGCCTTGGGCTCAGGTCATGATCCCAGGGTCCTGGGATCCAGCCCCCTGGGCACTGGGCTCCCTGCTCAGTGGGGAGCCTGCTTCTCCCTCTAGCCCCTGCTCATACTCTCTCCCACTCTCTCTCTCTCTCTCAAATAAATAAATAAAATTTTTACAAAAACAAAACAAAACAACCTCCCACTAAAAATGTAGAAGGCAGAGCCAGATGGCTTTAAATGAACTTACCTAACCTATAAGAAACATGGTATTTATACCATTCCAGAGCTTAGTAAGGAAGGATGGGAAAATACCATTCCTATAGAATCAAATATTGAAATTAATTGCACTGAACTGTGGGAAATTAACCATCACATTGTCTTCTCTCTTTCCGTTGCCTCTCCACCAATCCCCTACCAGTGTGAGGGCACGTACATGCGTGCACAGACACGTATACACATACCATCCTAGCTAATGAAGTTCATTCAGGCAAATGAATTTGGTTAAGGACAGTAGAAATGTGCTTTGAAACAGATGTAAAAAATAACAAGGCATGGTGGAGAGAGCATGATTTTTGGAGCTAGATACATTTAGGTTCAGTTTTCCACTTGGCCACTCTCTAGCTGGGAAATCTTGGAGTACTAATCAGACACTTGAAAAGGACTATTTCATGTTGTAGGCCAAAGACTCCTATATTAACGTAATTTGTGATAGCATTTTAATCATTTGCATCCATATGGGACGGAGAGGTATGTAAATCAGACGTTTAAAAAACTAGATTGTTAGCTCAAGATTTCCCTCTTGCTTTGTCTTTCAGGCTTTTATTGTTGCATTTACATCGGACATCATTCCCCGTTTAGTTTACTACTATGCCTACTCAACGGATGCCACTGAGCCCATGAGAGGATATGTCAATGACAGCCTGTCAACATTCCTCATAGCTGATTTTCCAAACCACACTGCACCTTCGGAAAAACGAGACTTCATCACTTGCAGGTTTCCTCTTGATTTCTAGCTTTCAGTTTTATTAAGCCCTCCATGGCTTGAGATGCAAAGGATTTACTTAGGGCAATAAATATCCTGGGTCAAGTGCATCAATTTTAGACTTCACTCATCGTATGAATCTGATTTGGAAAAGTAGAATGTTTAAAAGTAAAAGAATATTATGGATAAAAATAATATCAATTTTGAATTGTTTCTTATTTTCTAAGTTTATCGGAGAGATTTCTCACCAACAAATGCCCCTTTGTCCCAAGATAAAATATCTATTAGATCATACAGCATCATATTATATCTGCATTTAACCTACTTGAATTTAACTGTATGTTCTTAAAAAGAGATAGACTGAGAAAAGGAGAAATAATATGGTAAACTCATCATCCATCCCATGTACAGGGTTTCTTCCATGCAGGGAGCATGAAATTAGATTTGTGAACCTGTTTCCATACTGAGTGTCTCATGTACTGTGAGAGTCTTTTTACTCTATGATTTTTTTTTTAAGATTTTATTTATTTATTTGAGAGAGAGAATGAGAGAGAGAGCACATGAGAGAGGGGAGGGTCAGAGGGAGAAGCAGACTCCCTGCTGAGCAGGGAGCCTGATGCGGGACTCAATCCCGGGACTCCAGGATCATGACCTGAGCCGAAGGCAGTTGCTTAACCAACTGAGCCACCCAGGCACCCATTTTTACTCTATGATTTAAAGATTGTATATAATAAATACATATGACATAAAGATTATATATATCGTACATAAAGATTATATATATATAATACATATCTAGTATATCAAGACCACTTAACTTAAACCCTTAAGCAAACTACTTCATCTGGGAAACAGCAAGAGACAGCAAAATGTTGGTAGACACACAGGTAGACCAAACCATTGTTAGATTTTAGATTTGCATATAGAGGAATCATAATATAGTGTTTACGAGCATGGACATGTGTCCATTTTCTTGATTTCATCACTTCCTAGTTGGACTAAATCTTTGAATAATATCAATGTCTAGCAACTTTCTAGAAAACTGAGCTTACAAAGTTGAGCACTAAGAAAATCCAGAAGAATAGTAAGAAAAATAAGAACAATGCAGTATCAGGTAAGCCAAAAGAAAATAGAGTTTTAAAAAAAAACAGTCAACAATGTCAAGTCCTATTCTCAAAAGATCACAAAAGATGGAGATTAGCATGTTTCTTCAGTTTAATGACAGGAAACAATGTGTTTCAGTGGAGTGGTGGATAGAACTACGTGTGTTAAGGAGTAGCAAGAGAGTGAATGGAGACAGATTAATTTTGCTGACTCTTTTGAGAAATTTGAAGGGCAGGAGAGAAGTTTCACTTGTGTCTCCTGCTATACCAAACTATATTTAAGTAACATGTAGCCATGATTTTTATCTGTGCAAAAATGAAATGTATCATAATAGCAGTTAACTTCCTGTGACTTTACTTTTGTAGTCAATTAAAAGTGTCTCTTAAGGGAAATAATGCTAGGTCTCTATTTGAAGCTATAGCTAATTGTTTTTTTTTATTTACCTCTGTTTTTCAGGTATAGAGATTACAGATATCCTCCTGATCATGATCAGAAATATTTTCATAATATGCAGTACTGGCATGTCCTCGCTGCCAAGATGACCTTCATCATCGTTATGGAAGTAAGCCTCTCGTAACTTGCATTCCAGTTAGTCTGTCTTCTCCCTTCAGATTTCTAAAGGTATCTGCTCAGCAGAAAATTAGTATTATCTCAGTAAATTGTTTCGGAGGAAGTATTCGTTGTCCTGAAGAGCAACTTAGGGATATTTTCAGTACAATGGGTTGTTGCCTGTTATTCACCTACTATTGTTGAAGATATCAGGGTGACATAAAGAAAGAAAGAATGGGGCCTCTTTCCTCGAGGTCACGAAAAGGACCGAGAATGCGCGGATTTTACTGAATAGCTATTACATACTGGTTCCAGACACTAATAATAACCTTGTAAGTTAGACTTTATTATTCACTCTTGAAAAATGAATCTGAGACTCAGCAGAATTGGCAGTGGGTTTAAAGATAATCAGCTAATATTGGAATTGGGTTTTGATGCCAGATGTATCACTCCCAAGCATCTGCTCTGTCCACTGTATTATGTTTGCCCCTTTGTGGAATATCTGATCTTATTATGGATATAGGACAAGCATTAAAACAGAACAAATACACGTGGGGGATGTGGGTAAGTTTCAAAGTGACGTTCTATATCAGAAGACATGAGGGCCAATAAAGGAGACAGAAATAAAGGTAAGGCACTTGTTTCACTCTGCCATGAAGTTCAGTAGTAGTCAAGTCTAATGCAAGCACCCACAAATTCTACATGATGAAAAAGAGAGCAGTCTTATGTATCTCCCTCCCCATATTTTTCTTCTCCCTCTCTCTCTCTCTCTGTTCTTTATGACTTTATCACTCTTTCATTCCCATATTTTCCATCATAAGTTTAGATCACCTTTCAGTCTGGTCAGTTGCACCAGGGATTTTTTGATTTTTATTCATTATTCTATTAATGTTTGTAATTATGCCAGGCTCTGACTCGCTATCATCCTGGGACTTTTCTTCACCTTCTCTTGTATTGAAAACTGTATTTTCTGTGGTCTGTGTTTCTCCCATTCTTGGTTTACTAGCTTATTTTGATGAAGTACATTTTTCAGTAATTTTCTGAGGAAAATTATGGGTGGTTATTTGTTGAGACCTTGAATATTGAACATTTCTTTTCTTTCCTCAGAGATGATTAAATGGTATAGGATTCAAGATTGAAAGTCATTTTCCCTGAAAAATTTTCAGCCAACTTTATTTAGGTATTCCTGACATTTCTGAAGACATTGCACTATTTTCTGTCAGCTTCAGTGTTGTTATAAAATGCAATACCATTCCAATTCCCCAGTCTTTGTTTATGATCTTTTTATAAATTAGTAAGCTTTAAGGATTCTCTCACTAGTCCCTTCTTTTATGAAACATCACAAGACAGTTTCTTGTTTTTGGGTAATACTCATTTTTCTGGACACTCGCTGAGCCCTATGGATCTGAAAATGTACTTACCCTTCAAGTTGAGAAAATTTGCTTGTACATATTTTTTTTTAATTATTTCCTTCTTTTCTCTATTCTGTCTTTCTGGAAGTTCTATTACTCAGGTGTTATACTTCCTGTTTTGAAATTGTAATTATTTTCTCTCCTATAAATAGATGAACTCATGTTTTTGTCTTTTTATTCTGCTGTTCTTTTGCTCCTTCATTATCTCTGTTTCCTCTTAGTTTCTGTTTGTCCGTTTCAATCTTTTTCTTTTGCATTAGAGACTTTCTTATGTATTTGCTGATTCTTAGCAATCTGCTCATACTTAAGAGTGAATAAATGAAAGCTGATTGTACGCTTTGTGTGCATACAGGAGGAATGTCACTTGGTAGGTTTCACTGTAGGGTGATGAGGTAGTGAGGGGACCTTTTCATTTGAAACCTACAAAATTTGGTATCTGCAGTTCCAATTTCACAGACTACTTACTTTTCCCAGAGAAAAATCCTCCGAACTCCTTTCTATTGAGCTCTTTTATGGCTGCCTGTGTTCTGAGAGCTGAGCAAGACAAAGAAGACTAAGGATCTTAGGATTCACCGAATTTCACTTAGTGGCCCTATTTTCAGTATGGCGCCACTCCTCCGTCCTCCACTGTCTCTGGTGCTCCTGAGTTCACAGCTTTCTGTTTTGATTGCTGCACAGAGTAAATTACTCATTTGTTGCCAGGTTGGAGAGAAGTAGTACCCAGATGACGATGGGAGAGAGGTCCTGAAAATTCCAACTTTTCCTTATACCAAATGTTGGCTAATCCTCTGGTTTTCAACTCCACGCACATGTATGCTTTCAAAGTCCTTAGGACCATCTTTCTTGAGCTTTATTGAAGATCTAAACAAAGTTGGCTTTTGACTTGCTGGGATTTACCACCATCATATCACCAATTGCAAGTTTAAGTGCCAGCTTTCTTTACTCTCTTGAGTCTGTTATCACTGTTCCCTCTTTTTTTTTTTTTTGTCTTTGTGAGTTACACCATTTTTTAAAATTCCCTTACAAATATTTTATTAGGTCCTCAGGAGTGAGCACAGATAAAGGGCATATTCAATAACCATGATCAACTGGAATTTCTATAATTATACATTTTCATATATATTTACTTGTTTAATGTTTGTCTTTCTGGGAAGGTTCCAGGACAGGAACCATATCGTTTTGCTTTTCCTCATGCCTTCTCTGTTGAGCACGGTCTGTTGAATGAATGATTTGTAAGAATTTCCCGTTGAACATTTGACAAGTCTAACAGTGTCCTTGATTTTCTCTTATGTTTCCTCCAGCATGTTGTGTTTTTAGTTAAATTTTTGTTGGCCTGGATGATCCCTGATGTTCCAAAAGATGTTCTGGACAGAATCAAGCGAGAAAAGTTAATGACTATCAAGATTCTCCATGACTTTGAGCTTAACAAATTAAAAGAGAACTTGAGAATTAATTCTAGCGAACTTGCCAAACAAGTCTTGATTCAGGAAAACAAAGCACAACTGGCTAAATCAGCAGTCTAATCAACATAATGAGCAAGCAACTGGTTGCCTGTCTGGCTTCACGATTTTCCCTGGGTTTTGGGCTAGAGGCCAGAAGGCATGTGTCAATTTCCCACCTCCTCTTCCTTCTTTTTTAATTCAAAGTTTTTGTACACTTCTACAGAGGCCACCTTTGTGAGATTGGAAGAATACCACTTGTCTACTTCATTGGCTGAGCTCTCCCCAGATATTGTTTTCTGGAGTTCTAGAAATGATTGTTAAAAGGGCATGTTGAATCAGGATATTGGAAAATCATGGAATGTTGCAGTTTAGAATTAAAGGCTGGACCTGGGCTGCCCCATCACGTTCCAGTGCATCTGCACATTTTCATGGTCTTCTATTGGGTTGTTTTATAACTCCTTCCCATCAAGAAAAATGTTGGGACAAAAAGAAAGGAAGTGAAGAGGCCCCCTGAGCCATGTATATCCTGCCATCGCAGACTATGTGAATGAAAAACCAAAATCAGATGACTTAAGAAAACTCACATGTTAAAAATGTTGGGTAGATATCATGGCATGGGTTTGTTCCTGAAATCATCCTAAGTTAAGTTAAACTTCCATCAGAATCCCAGATTCCCCCTCCAGGTCAATGCACAATTGATTTTTCAAGAGACTGAACATTTGGGTTTCAACAAAAGACTTAACAACTCTGTTCTTTAAAGACAACATTTTGGTAACAGTAGTTTCAAGGCTGAATTGTCTTATCTGGAAAACAGCATTAAGAAGTTGTTAGGTTGCTTCAGTTCTTCAAGTAAATGAAAGCTGTTATAGAGAAGTAAATGTGTCTTCTTAGTAGTTAACGAACGCAAGACAATGAATATTGGTTAATTTATTGACCTTAATCTGAAAAAAATCGTTGAATTATTTTTAAAAATCATTTTTCTTCTACAATGCGTATTTTGCATCATGAAGCCTGTTTGAGTATTAGCTCTTTGTATAAGTTAGGTACAAGTTGTTTATGAAATTTGATCTCTTTGTTTAAAGCAATCTTGAATCTTTTAATGAGTTTACACTGTTTTCTATTGATGCATCATTTCATACAAGCTCAGTGCCTTTTCCCTATGCCTTTGACACACAAGAAGTGGTTGTGCTGTTCATCTGACGTGATGTGGCATCTCAAATCTTAGCTTGTTTTAGAGAAATTGTCAATTTAACATCAGTCACAGAGTTTAATACGAAAAGTAGATCAACCAAGTAAGAAGGGGGTGATGGATTTGATAGCTAAGTGGAAAAAAATTAATTGCATTATTTCTCTCATACTTAGGCCCATGGCACATGTGCACCAGTTCTTCTTTCTCATAAAAAAAAGTATATATTTTTAACACTATAAAGTGAAAGATACTGTTCAGATATAGTACTTGCATCTCTAGCTTCAAATTACACTTCAGTTCCAAAAGAATAGTGTTTTTTTAATTGCATACCAAAGAAGAAACTTTATCACAAGATATTTTTTAAAGCAGTTTCATTATTTGATACTAATACATTTTTGTAGAATTGCCAATATTAAGTATATGGCAGGTAGTATTAAATAATGATCAATATTAAGCATGTAGAAATGAGGATTATGAATTTTACAAAACCATGAGACAGTTACCCCAATATTGGCAGTAATGACTTGTCATCCACTGGGTAGATTTTATAAAAAACATTTTTGTGTAATTTAAAATGATCCCATTAAAGAATGATTTCATAGGAGGAGGAGACTTACTTCTTGCTTGAGAACACCAGTCAGGGTTACTATGAAATAAGCCACAGAGGCAGTATCTTTGGCTTGTCATATCGAACTCTGTTACTACAGTGTTGTCCCTTTGCACAGTTCATACATGTTGCTTTCTTCCTAGGTGCTAATAAAAATAAGGAAGAGTGTGGAAATTGGTTTCTTGGATATAAGTTTTAGTTTGTATGGCTTAATGGTATTTATAGACCTAGAGCGTTAAGATAAATAAAGACAAATTTAACTCAAAGTTATCTGTACACTGCAATCTTGAAAACAAACCAACTCCAGCGTTGGGTTTCTAGAATGTATGGAGAAACTAGCAAGAGAGGAAATAGTTTTAGGACAAGTAAATAGTTCCTATGATTGGTAGATATTTCCTTTTAAAATGTTGACAAATACTTTGTATCAATGTTTCCATTTTCTACCAAGAAATTTCTCCTTGTTTCA